>NW_017732072.1:92110-96508 GCF_001890085.2 Hipposideros armiger | reverse complement strand
GGACAATTCTAAGCAATAAACTAATAATGTAGTATTGGATTATAATCCAAACTATAAAATAAATATCCATGAGTTTATGCTAACAGGATGGAAGGGAAGGAGGGAGGGAGGGAGGAAGGAAGGAAGGGAAGGAGGGAGGGAGGGAGGGAGGAAGGGAGAAAGGGAGGAAGGAAGGAAAGGAGCCAAATCACTCATATGGAAGAACTGAAACAATTTAAATAGATACTCTCCCACAAATTAGTGAACCTGAGTTCCCCATTCCTTGAGTGTCGGTCGCACTTACTGACTTGATTTTAAGAGTAGAGTATGGAAAGGTGAAAAAAAGTAACTTTATAGTGGAAAACCCTGACAAACACTATCTAAACCAGATAGTTGAAGTCAACATCAATAATGATAAGTCAGGTTGATAGTATGTACACTTAGTATGTTTTGATGTAAAGGTTACTTCACCTCTATGGCCATCCTCTCAAAAACACACATCTTTAGTCTAATCGTGATAAATTCAAAATGAGGGACATTTTACAAAATGCCTAACCAGCACTGCTCAAAATTGTCAAAGTCATCAAATACAAGGAAAAGTCATAGACAATAGTTTAGTAGTTACCAAAGGGTAAGGGGGCGGGGGGTGGTAGGTGAGGGTAAACAGGGTCAAAATATACAGTGATGGAAGGAAAACTGACTCTGGGTGGTGAACACACAATGTGATATATAGATGATGTATTACAGAATTGTGCACCAGAACTTATGTAACTTTACTGACCATTGTCACCCCAATAAACTTTAAAACAAAACAAAACAAGAAACTATCACAGCCAAGAGGAGACTAAGGGGACATGATGACTAAATGTAATGTGGTACCCTGGATGGGATCTTGAAACAGCAAAGAAGACATTAGAGAAAAACTAGTGAATCCAAATAAAGCATAGAGTGTAATTAATAGTAAGGCATCAATGTTGGTTTCTTAGTTGTGACAAAGGTACCACAGAAATATAAGATGTTAACAATGGGAAAACTGTGTGCCAAATTCTCTATACTATCTTTGTAGCTTTTCTGTAAATCTAAAACTATATTAATATGTATGTATTTTAATTAATCTGTAATATCCCAATTATATAAAGGACTACATTAAGAATACTCACACTAAAATGTTTTTATCCCTTGGGGACTAAGAGTAATAATATTAATGACAGCCATAACAATAATTATCACTTATTCAGCACTTACAAAGTGCCAGCACCATGCTGAGGACAACACATGCAAGTACACCATTTCAGCCATGCAGCAGGCCTACAAGCTAGGTACGAATATCACCTGCGCCCCTTTTACATATGAAGAAATTGAGACAAAGGGAGGTGCATCAGGGATTGATGTCTGAGCTGCTGAACATTGCGAATCCGGGAGAGGGTTGCTCAAACAATGAAAGTTTCACTATATGATATTCCACAGATTAGCCACCCATACTCATATATGATAAGGATTATTTCACAGAGGGTGCTAATTAGAAGACTGTAATAGGATGAATTATTCCTAACAGGGAAAAAGAATGTCATCAAATTTCTTACTCTAAGCTTTGGGTAAATTGCAACTGCAAGACAGAAGAATATTATACAATTCTGGAATGGACATAAAGTGACAGTCAATCCTGGAGATCTGATGAGCCAGAACTTCCAGAGGAATCATGATCCATTTAAGCCAGCTTTTACTTATGAATGCTGATTATATGCCAAAGATAGGAAATAAATGCAATAAGAGAACTAGCCAGTCAAAAACTACAGTACTACTTTCTGGAATAGTGGTTCAAGAACCAAAATCTCTAAAATCTTATGAAAAAAACTGAAAATTAGGAGAATTACCAGAGTAGCTTTGGATCATGTCTGTTTTAAAGGATTTTCTGTCGGAGAAGAAAAGGTTTCACAGAGCTAAGAACCAGAAGAAACGGGGAAAGAGAAACACCCAGGTCTGCAGTGATCATGCTCAGAAAGCTGAGAAGAGGGGGTTAGATGAAACCAAAGACAAGGTCAAAAGCAGTCATCCCAGTGGAAACAATGTGGATCCTGGCAGAAAACAGCAGGCTTGTGTTGTTCCTTTATTGCTCTTGGAAGGTTGTCCCTGAAGGTGTAGTGAGGAGGAAACAGGTTGGTACCAGGCCCCTGCCACCTCTGTCATTTAGTTAAGTGTAGGTAGAAATCTGTGCCTGGTTTCAATTATGAGGAATGCAACACTGGAGCTCCAGCACCCGGAAGACGGACGCTCACACGTTGAACTCTCCATAAATATTTGTTTCCTAAATTAAATAATTGTCAACAAATTGGCTCTTGTGTATTGAATTCCAAGTTAATTACCCCATCTAATTATACATTCTGAGTGCATTCCATCTGACAAATTAAAATTCTAATTCACAGAGTGAGGTGAAAAAAGGAGAAGAGGTAAACTGCCCGAATTTTCAAAATCTGATCCCAACAAGTCTTATTTCTAGATTAGTGTTCTATGCATTGATTATCTCCTGACATTCTGAGAACGGCTAATATTCATTGCTCAAAAATATTTATTAATCACTTGCTATGTGCCAAACTTGTCTCTGGTTCTGGGGATACGAAGTTGAATTGGCAAGTTGTATTAATACTTTCCTTCAGAAAACTCAGCATCTAGAGCAGCGGTTCTCAACCTTTCCCAGGGGTCGCCTAAGACCATCGGAAAACACATATTTTCGATGGTCTTAGGAACCGAGACACTACTCCTCTATCCGTCTCCAGGCCCACATGCAGATATGCCCACATACGAGTACCCGGTGACCCCTGTAAAAGGGTCGTTCGACCCCCAAAGGGGTCGTGACCCACAGGTTGAGAACCACTGATCTAGAGTAATAACAATAATAAAAACTACTAACATTTATCAGGCACATGGGCTCAACACTGTTTTAAGCATATTACACATATTAATTAAACACTCCCAACAAATTTATAAAATAGAACTACTATTGTTTCCATTTTGCAGATGATAAAACTAAGACTGAAAGAGCTTAAGTTACTTAAGGTTCTATAGCTAGTAAGTGACAAAGCTAAAATTGGTGCCCAGAAAAACTCACTCCAGAGCACAAAGTGTTTGCCTTATGATGCTTTATGATGCATTCCAGTGGAGGAAGCAGAAAATAAACAAGTAAACCTATAATAATATATTAGGTAATAATAAATACTATGATGAAAAACAAAGCAGGATAATGTATGCAGATGGGGGGCCGTACATGGAATAGTGGTAGGGAAGGGGAGGATGGTAAGCAGAATAATGGTCCCTCATAGATGTCCAAGACTTAGACCCCAGAACCTGTGAATATGTCATGTTACATGAAAAAGGGAGATTAAGTTTGTATATGGAATTAAGGAGGCTAATAAACTGACTACAAAATAGAGATTACCTTAGATTGTCTAGGTTAGTCTGATGTAATCACAAGGGTCTTAAAAGTCGAGGAAATCAGAAGGAAAACAAAAGAGAGAGAGAGAGCGGCAGTCTGAGATGGACTTGATGTTACTGACTTTGAAGATGGAGGAAAGGTCATGAAGGCAAGTAAGTGGCCTCTAAAATTCTATGTGGCAAGAAAACAGATTCTCCCCTAGAGCCTCCAGAAAGGAATGCAGCCCTGCAGATGCCTTGACTTTAACAAAGACCAACCCGCATCAGACTTCTGACCTTAGAACTATCAGATAATAAATTTATGTTGGTTAAGCCAGTAAGTTTGTGGTGATATGTTACAGCAGCAATAGGAAACTAACACAGGGCGAAGAGCTCCATCACTGGATGATCACTGGAATGACAGATGGTGGTACCATTACTTGAGGCAGAGAATATAAAATGAAGGGGAGTTTTTTCATTTGTTATTCAGGGTAGGTATTCAGGGGAAAAAATGAGTTTAATTTTGAAATTCTTAAGAGTGAAGGCACCAGTAAGGACAACCAGATGAAAAAATGTTTAGAATATAGTTGGATAGAAATGTCAGAAAAAAATACGAAACTGGATTTGGGAGTTTTACCTTGCTTTCAATCCATTTACATGAGGTTACAGAAGTCATACATAAGGATAAGATTGTCTAGGGAGTACTTGTAGTAGCTTGAGAAGTAAGGAATTCCTAGGGCAGAGACTTTGCGAGTACTCACTCAGAGAGAAATTGGGCAAACAGTGACCTGCCAAGGAGATGCTATCTCTATCTAGATATATCTAACTCCATCTCAGGTCTTACTCCTGAGTCCAGACCCACATTTGCAACAGCTTATGGGACATTTCCAGTTGAATGGATGGGTCACATAAACCCATCAAATTTGTTGCATCCAAAATGAAATAAATCTTCTCCCATAAAAATGATCTTGCTGCTGTGTTTGTATTTTCAGCTAAAGATACCTCTGGGAG
>NW_017732072.1:82078-91435 GCF_001890085.2 Hipposideros armiger | reverse complement strand
ACTGAGAAACCAAGATTGTCAAAAGACAAAAGAGTGGAGCTCTGGCGTGTGGTAGCAGAAACTTCTGACACTGTTGTCAGGATGCCACTGGTGGAACAAACTTATATGAAGCTTGCTTTTCATCCTTGTGTCATTCTCTCATGATTCAAAGTCCAAGGAGAGAATCTGATTGGGCTGACTTGAGTCAAATTGTGACCACTCAGCTAGAGAAAGGCATGCTGATATACATTTTTGACATCACCATACACTTGGAGGGAAGGTAATGCACCATGGAAATATCAAGGAGTTGCTACCAAAAAAAAAAAAAAAAGGGGGAAGTTCAAAACAACAATAATTATCCAATATAGCTTTGAACTAACTATGAGAGACACTGGATTTGTAGTGTCAGAAATATACTTTATTTCCCTATATACTTCTTTTCCCTAAAATTTTGTAACACATTGGAGAAAATTAGAGTGTCCTTTGATCTGTATTGTTTTCAAGAAAAGTTGGTATTTCATTATAACTATGTACTAATAAGTCAGCCATTTATTAAAATGTGTTGCAGGCTAAAATTAGGGCCATTTCTTTTGTCATCTGAAGCAAGTCGAAAGTTCAAAAAGGTACTTTGTGTTTAAAAAAGAAAAAAAGGTGATATTCCTTTCAAGAGTTTTATCACAGATGAAGAAATTTCTAGGTTAGATTAATATGTTATTTGTAGTCCTAGGACTCATGAGAATAAGTAAAAGGCTGTACTCCTTTTCCTGAGAAGTAATGAGCATCTTTCTGTTACCTCTTGTTCTGAGAAGCCTTACAGAAGTCACACGGCACAGTCCACCACAGCACAGATAGACTCGATTTCAGCACACATCAGCTGTATTTCTTCCTCAGCTCCTGTCCCTCAACCCTGCACATGTCAGAGGCATTTAGTTTTATTTTTTTAATCAGGACATGAGTTCCCCATTTACAAAAGGGATAGAACACTAAAGACACACATTGGCCAGAAGTAAACCATGAGGTAAGCCCACCAAACAGAAGAGCGGTCACAGGTAGGCCTCCTCTCAGTGGAAATTCTTGAAAACAGCACTTTAAAGAAGCTTTAGTGAGAGCTACACTCCTCAGTACAGTGTCAAAGACTGAAACCTAAACTTTGGGAGGCAGAACAGCCCTGTTTTCTGAAAATAGAAAACTGGATGTCTTCATAACACACCCTTCCTCAGTGTTTTCATTCTTCTACCACCAAGTTCACTGACATTAATTTTTCACTCTCGCCTACTGACTGATGTTATTATAACAGAAGCAGAATTAGATACAATTGGATATCCCATTAAATAAAAGAGATGCTTTGAAAAAAAATGGCAGCAACTACAAGAGGAAAAGCTCTTGGAAAGCCAGCATTCTTATTCTGATTTCTCCAACTGATAATATCACTTGAGCAAAACACTTAACTTTTCTGTGTTTCCAGTTTCTCTGATGTGCACATCAATATTATGAATATTAGTGAGAGCTCAATAAGATAATTTATATAAAAGTAATTTAAAAAGAAAAAAAAGTAAGCTATTATAAGCAAATAGAATCAATAAGTGCTTTGACAAATTCACTGTGTTACTCCAAAATTATAATTCCCTTCAGGTAATAATGCTACTTTCAGATTCAGAAACTAGAGAACAACTCCATTTCTTCCCAATGCGCTAAGATGCAGTTACTCTCCAGTAGCACCAAACAAATGATACTCCCCAGTTCTGCAGGCGACCTATTGATAACTAATGAATGGCTGTTTGGACAATGAATGTTTTAATTATTTTCAAAAAAAAATTTTTTTGAAAAGCTCACTGATTTAGATTACAACCTCTACTAGATTTTATTTCTATCATTGTTTTGCAATCTCAATACCAACTCTTTAAAGACAATTGGACATGATATGAGCCAAGTTAAATAAATATAAATGTTGACAGTGGCTACATATATGTTGAATCTAAAAATTATTTTTAATTGATTCTGGAAGCACTTTTTGAAGTTCAATAAATGCTTTAGAAATCAGTGGAAAGTCCACAAATGATAACAGTATTTAGCTCATTTCAATGGAAATGGTCTCATTAACATGTCAGCTGCTAAAAATGTATGAGCCCAGCCATGTTCTTTGCCCACCTCACGGAAAGAAACCCTACTTGCACAGTTTTACTTTAAAAAAATAATCCTTGTTTAAACTGTTAACCTTGCTCTAGTGGTGGCCTACGGCTAGAAATTCAAACCCCTCTCCCTCCTTTCCTTATGAGCATTTCCAAACCCCTCAGCTAGCTTGTACACCACCAATGCAAAACAACTTTTCTGGTGGCATTTCAACTATCTTTACCAGCTGTAGGAATAGACACCCTCCATGAAGAGCAACCATGTGGTCTGCAAAGTGATCTCAAAAGTCCCAAAAGTAATGAACAATATCAGCAATAATATCAGAGTAGATTTCCAGTAAAAAGATCACATGGCATCATTAACAAGCAACTTTGAGATTAGCTGTTATATCAGAACTAAATGGAAATTTTTCAAATAATTTTGTCATGACAGGAATGAGGTTTACTTTAAGTGGGTGACTTTAGGGAGGGATTTCATTTATATATTTGATGACTTAAAACACTAGGATTATTAGGAAAATATCATATAGAATCTGCCTGGAATTAAAGTAATTTTAGCGAATAGAGTTCACACAAGAATTATAATTCACGGGAAATATTTTCAAACACTGTGACCAAGTGGAACATTGAAGCCTGCATTGTTATAACTTAAATTGTAAGACTTTAGAACTCTTCATTTAACACCTACATCAATTATTTATTTTGAGCCATTAGCTAATCTCACATTTTAGGAATATATAATCCAAATTAGTGAGAATAGCACAAATTGAAAGAATATTTTAATTATACTTTAAGATTAAAATGCCAAGAAAATTCTTCCCATTTCCCAGTTTTGCTAAATAATAATGCCACTGGTTAACATTTCCAAATCCTGTATAAAATTGCTTTTTCTTTCTCTTGGAAAAACCTACTGGGTACATCTGAAACCTTTGTGACAAGTCCTATAAAAGCAATTTTCTTAGTTATAATATGACTAACTTTTTTCTTAGTTAGAATATGAAGTTTCACAGCAAGTTTTCAAGGCTCATGCTCCCACCTTGTTTCTAATGCTTCAAAGCCAAAGGGCAAGTGACCAGATGGCCCGGGGCTCTTCAACGCAGGAAACAGGAGTCTTCTGACAGCTAGAAACTAGCTCTACCACTTCTGTTCTGGTACCAAAGAAGGAAATGAAAGATAAAGAGGAAACATAGGAGAAAATCTTTGTGCTGTTGGGTTAGGGAAGATTTCTTAGGCATTACACCAAAAGCAAGGGCCATAAAAGAACAAACTGATAAATTGGACTTCATTGAAATTAAAAATCTGCTCTTTTAAAAACGCTATTAAGGGAATGAAAAGGCAAGCCACATACTAGGGAAAAATTGTGCAAATCGTATATTTGATGAAGGATTTGTTTGAAGAATACAAAAAAATTCTGAAAATTGAATAATAAGAAAGAAACTTTCATAGGCCAACAATATGAACAGGCACCGCCCCAGAAAAGTCATACAGATTGCAAATAAACAGATGAAAAGATGTTCAACATCATCAGTTACTAAGGAAATGCAACTTAAAACCACAAGTTAAGGGCCGGCTGAGTGGCTCAGTTGGTTAAGAGCTCGCTCAAGAATTTGAGCTCTGAGCAACAGCGGTTCGATTCCCAGCCCGAACTGAGCAGCCGCTGAGCTGCCAACAGGTGGCAGAATGGCTCAGCTAAAACAAACAAACAAACAAAAACAAACAAACAAAACCCCACAAGTTAATACCATTGCACACCTATCAAAATGAATGAAATTTAACTACTTACCATATCAAATTATCTGTAAGAATGTGGAAGAACTGGAACTTTCATGTAGTGCTGATGGAAATGTAAAATGGTACAACCACTTTGGAAAACAGTGTGCCAGTTTCTTAAATTAACCTGCGTCTACCATTTGATTCAGCCATTGCACTGTCAGGTGTTTACCTAAGAGAAATGAAAACATCTGTCTACATAAAACTTGTACACAGATGTTCATACCAATTTGCGATAGCTAAAAATTGGAAACAATCCAAATGTTGCCAGCATGTGAATGGATAAACAAATGGCCCTTTGTCCGTATAAGAGAATAACACTCTGCAATACAAAAGAATGAACTATTGAGACACGGACAGTGTAGATGAATCTCACAAGAAGTACAATGAGTGAAAGAAATAAAACAAGAATACATATTGTGTGATTATATGTATATAAAATTCTAGAAACTGCTTAGTAATCTATAGTAATGAAAAGCAGATCAGTGGGGGAAAGAGACATTGGGTTGGGAAGAAGCAGGAGGAAAGGAATTACAAAGGAACAGAAGAAACTCCTGGGGTGCTGAATATGTTAATTATCTTAAGTATAGTGATAATGTCATGGATACATGTACATATTCAAATTTATCAGTTGTACACTTTATGTATGTACACTTTAATATATGTCACTTACACCTCAATAAAGAGAAAAAAGAAAAAATTATAAAGATAAAAAAGAAAAAAATTAGAAAGGAGAACACTTTCCAGAGGCAATGTCAGGCTACCATATAGGTGAAAATAAATCAAGCTGTCCACTCTTGGCCCACACTGATGTCCTTTCTCCCTCATATTATCTGAAAACTTATGAACAAAGTATTCAGTCTTCTTGGATAATATATTTATACATGCAAAAGGCAGCCAAATAATTAGCCACTCTTCCAACTGGCCCAGGAGAACAATAATCAAAGTTTGATGAGTAACAAAGCATACAGATTTGATTTACAATGTTTCCCTTCACTGTGAGGGTGGGCTGGTAAAAGGTGCTCCTACACTGGGAAATGCTTGTTTACCAGGCTTCGCTAACGGGCCAGGTGCACATCATCATTTCTTTTTCCCCATGACTTCTCCACCAGTAGTGATCTGTTGTCTTACAGTCTGGGGGCTCTGTCCACAGAGCAGACAGAGCAGTTCTCTCCTGCTTCTAGTTAGATATGATACTTGCTGATAAAATAAACATTTCCTCCTTGCTGAGTATTCTTGTTCACATGTGCTCATTTGGCTTTGTACCGGCTTACAAGATTTTCTAGCAACATAGGTGCCAAGGCACAGTGGTTCTGCTCTGGGAGCCCAGGAGTCTCAGAGTACTATTTAACTTTGTACCATGATGATGATGATGATGATAAAGCTTTAGAGTTTTTCCTGCAATATATTAATATTCTCAGACAAGTTCAGCTTAAGATATTTTTATAATAATAGCAGGTTTAATATTGTCAGTGCATGGTGAGGACCAGCTCTTTCTCACTTCTGTTTCTCCCCTAAGGAAGGTGCCAATGGCTTTATTAAAAGGAAGGGGCTGTTTGCCAGTTGGAACTGCCTCGCATGCCCTGTGAAGCTGTCCAACGTAGCTGGTGGGCCAAAGAACCCAGTCTCCACTGTGGAGTTTGGCTCCTGCCAGGACTCACAGCTCCTGAGAAGCAGCAGAAGAAAGCCAGGTGTCTGCAGTACGTGTAGGTAGCTGTTTCATTGGCATAAGTGCAATTCGATGGGTACCAGTTAGTACTGTCCATGTAGAGTACTTACCACAAAAACAAATAGTTCATCTGACCCCTGAAAGCCATGGAAATAGAGTTTGTACTGACAATTGACCCAGAGCTGAATCCTGCCAGTTACACCATGATTAATTTACTGCTCTGGCAGAGGAAACACAGTTCTGGCTGAACCATTGGGTTCAGGTGGAGATGAGCCTATCAAGAGCTTTACTACTATGATCTAGGCAATGAACAGTGAACCCAGAGGTTCTGATACCTTTACACTTTGCCAGTATATATGCAATGGGAAGACAGCATCAGTCTAAGCACTGACCCTTCCTAAAATGCCATTCCCTGTGGAGTTCTTGGTTGTTATTTTATGATCTGAAGCCCCCTGAAAGGTTTAAAATACATAACTAACCGGGGTTCCCAGCATCCTTTGGGTTTTCAATGTGGAAACATATTTCAAGGAATACAATGCCAACAAAGAGCAAATTCCCTGGCATTACTGCCAGACAAGGGATTTAGACAGACATGATTTGCTTTCAGAAATGCCATGAGTGCTGTGCTACTCCACTAATGGGAGTTTGCCTTCCTGTACTTGCCTTTCTGGTGTTGTTTAAGCATGCATTGCTTAAAAGTCTCTCTTCAGTCTGAAAGGACTCTTAGAAGCTTTCCAGACCAACTTAACATGTCCCCAACCTAAACTTTAGACACAAGTCCACATCTTAATATTTTAAAAAGCTGTGTAATTCACATTTACTTAAATTACTGCTGATGTTAAAACTACACTGAAATGTTGGATATTTGGATACTCTGTCTCCTGTGATTTTTGTTATTAAATATCTGCCAAAGTAAAAGTTGTCAAGTATCTATAAAAATATTTGGTGTATATGCTGAAAAAGATCCAATCACTATGCTATTACTCTTTGAGGTGCAGAATTAAAATGTCACTTATTAATCCATTTGTTAAGGATTTGGGAATTTTTTTCCTTGTTGATAGGGGAGAAAAAGCAACATAAGAAAGTGAAAACCAAGCAAAAGTATATGCACTTCACAGAGTATATTTCTCCAAGCAGTTGAGTAGCAAAATCATAGTTAGTCAGTTTCCTTCTTATTCATGCATTTCCTGATATATAAAAACATCTGTTAGAAAGTATATATGTTGTCACAGTCTGAGTCCATTTTGACTGTTCATGGCAGGAAGTGGAGGCTGACGTGGGCTGTCAGTTGGAATATGAGGCACAAGGTGCCCCTACAATTTTGTTATTAAATATTTTTAACATGTTCTCAGGTTATAAGCTGCAATTGGGAGTTAGTAGCACTTTTTTTCTACTGTAGTGCTGTATTATTAAGGGACTTAGAATGGGCCTCCCCAACATGTGCCACTTGGACATGTGAATTATTTTGAGCTGAAGGAAATCGACCCTGCGTGCTCATGAGAAACTTTGACCTCTCCCTCAAAGAACTAGGGGTTTGCCCACAATAAGAGTTATCACTGGAAATAACGTTCTATGACCTATCTGTAGGGCAGGGCAAACTTCTAATTACTAAACACCTGCTCTTCTTATCGTCCTGCAAAAGACCCTGCTCATCTCTGAAGCCTCAAGGCACCTTACCTCATCCTTAGCTCAGAATGCTGAATCTGTCTCATTTTCCCTACGTCTCTGAGCCTCTCATGCATGTGGGATCTCTGACTCTCTCATATGGCATTCCCAGACACACGTATGTAATTAAATTTGATTATTTTCTCTTGTTAATCTATATTTTACTAATCTAATCTATGTTGATTTAATTATTAGACCAGCCAGAAGAACCTAGAAGAGTATAAGAACATGTGTTCCACCCCCACAGTCATAAACAGCCTCATTAGCGAATGCATTATTAGCATGGGTAGGAATGCACGAGGAGGAAAAATGAGCAGAAATCCTCTCTTGCAAACAGAGAAGAGAACTTTATGAGAACATAAGCTGTTTTTTTGTTGTCTTAGTCCATGAGGGCTGCTATAACAAAATACCATAAATTAGGTAGCTTTTAAACAACAGATATTTATTTCTCACAGTTCTAGAGGCTGAAAAGTCTAAGATCAAGGTGCCAGCTGATCTGCTGTCTGCTGAGGTGTCTGCCCAGCTTTCTGGTTCAGAGAAGCCATATTTTTTCTGTGTCCTCACATGGCAAAGAGGCTAGGATGCTCTGTGGAGTCTCTTTTATAAGAACCCTAATCCCATGCATGAGGGCTCCCACCCATGACCTAAGCACCTCCCAAAGGCCCCACTGCCTAATACCATCATTTCAGGCAACAGGATTTTAACATGATTCAGACTATAGCACCTGTGGTAATAACTTGGCTCCCTGTTTCTAAATGTTTTGTTTTTGTCATCATCGAGACCTGTTGGCCCTCATTGAGTTCTCTATCACAATACCAAAGAGTCATAATGCAGGCTGATAATAATAACAACCATAAATTGAATCACCTAACGTGCCAAATACTATGTTAGCATTTGCCCATAAGTCCGCACAACCCAGAATCCTCACAACAATCCTCCATGATAAGTGTTGTTATCTCCAAAGAATCTAAGCTTCAGAGAGGGAAAATTATTTACCAACAGATACACGGTATTAGATAGCAGAGCACAGCTTCAAACACAGGACTATCTACCTCCAAAGCCAGTGTTGATGCTACTATGGTTTATATTATTCCTTCTAGAAAAGTTGTAAAGGCTGCCAAGTGTTCCCTGTGAATCAGCATGTTTCCTCCATGCCTGCCACCTCTTGCTTTAATGAAACAAGCAGCCCATCCCCACCACTGACTCTGAATCCTAGTTATTTTAAAATAGTTATGTTTGCTGATGTAATAATAATAAAACCCATGCATGACTAATCAAGATGCAGTTTTTGTTTTGTTGTGGTTTTTTTCTTTACCAGAGAAATTAGCTCTGGAATTGAGGACAACATAGACTAGAAGAGTCCAGACATAGTTGGAGAAGGACCATTAGATGCTGACAAAGGGAATACTTTCAAAAGTTATTAGTACTATGAAAGAAACATTTCTCAGGTAATCCAAGAGTTAGGGTTGCTTACACTAAAGTGATAATATGGATTTCTTATGTGATTAATATGTAAGTCACACAAAAGAAACTCTAAATTTGAGGCAAGAAGAGACCCACAGAGGTTTAGATACCTATGGAAATCAGTAAGAACTCTTAGAGCTGGATTCTTTATCTATTCTCTCTACCTCTTGTCTTCTGACTAATTTATAGCTAAGACAATACATTTTGCTATACAGTCGAGTACCATTTAATGACGAAGATACATTCTGAGAAGTGTGGCATTAGGTGATTTCATCATTGTACGAATATCACAGAGTGCACTTATGCAAACCTAGATGATATGACTGAATACCTAGTGTATAGCCTATTGCTCCTAGGCTATTACACAAACCTGTACTAAATACTATAGGCAATTGCAACACAATGGTAAATATTTGTGTGTCGAAACAAATCTAAATATAGAAAGGACACAGTAAAAATGCAGTGGAAGAAATAAAAAAAAAATATTCCTATATAGGGCACTTACCATGAATGGAGCTTGCAGGACTGGAAGTTGCTCTGTGTGGGTCAGTGAGTGAGTGGTGAGTGAATGTGAAGGCCAAGGACATTACTGTACACTATGGTAGACTTTGAAAACACTGTACACCTGGGCTACACTAAATTTATAAAGCAACATGAGATTAAGTCAAGCACACAAAAAAA
>NW_017732072.1:75891-81743 GCF_001890085.2 Hipposideros armiger | reverse complement strand
GCATGTGCTATAGTTTTACATGACTGACAGTGCAGTAGGTTTGTTTACACCAGCATCACCACAGACATGAGTAATGTATTCACTACAGTGTTACAATGCCCATGATGTCACTAAGCAATAGGAGTTTTCCAGCCCCATTATAATTTTATGGACCACCATCATATATGCAGTCTGTTATTTATCCAAAGGTCCTTATGTGGTGTATGACTACTCAAAAGTGTTATTCAAACTTGGATAATTTAATCTTCCCTTTTAAAGACAAATAATAATTGTGGAGCCTCTGTTTTTTATATTATTAAATATAAACTACTCATACTTGGAAAAAATAAAATTAATAATGAAATAAATCTATGCATTAGATACAGTCAAAACTACATATACTCAAATTAAGTTATCCAGTTAATTTAATACGATAGCTGCTATTTTACTGAAACCAAAGTGATGGTGTTATAAATGGTGATGATATACCTTCAGGTCTGGTTCTGTATTTTAACTATTTCTGTATGTCGAAATCAAGAATATCAATATAGAAAAAAATTGCCCTTTTAAGCATGTAGCATATAATGGAGTAACTTCAAGATATTTTTTGCTACTTCAGGAAAACCAGACTTTACATTGAATCAAAGCTATAACAATCTATGTTCATAGACCAATGTAAATAACTCTATAAAAATGACTAGTTTGATGATAAGATTAGTATCATGGTTCACAAGATTAGTTTGATAATAGAGATGAAATATGCCAGTCGTTTATATTTCTTCAGTTTTGTTTCTTTTAATATCTTCATCATAAAAGAAGTCTAGGCATAGCCAGCCTATGGCTGATACAGGAAGCCATGATGTCATCAAGAATCTAGGCTCCTATATGTCTGTTCCATTGTCCTAAGTCATGTATTCCAATTTTAAGGTGACCCCATAGTCCTTGGATCTCATGTTGGAATTCCAATCATCATATCCGCATTAAAGGCAAAAGGGAAAGCAAATGTAAAGAAACAGAAGAATTCCTCCGCATTGAGTCGGTTCCCTTTAAACAGTCTTGCCACATGATTTCTGCTTATGCCTCATTTGCTTAAGCTTTTAATTAAATGGCCATACCTATTTGCAAAGTAGTTTTCCAGGCAGCAATGTGTCTGGGTTTGTTACTAAGGTAAGAGGAGAAAATGGATGCTACAGTAAGCAACTACCAATCTTTGTCACCTGTTATATTTGTAAAGTCTAACGCAGTTCTTATATAATCAGGAACACTTACATTTACTGCTAATAAACTATTGCCATTTGGTATATATGAAGATGACATCCACTTGGTATGTATGAAATACAGAAAATATATAGATTTCTTTCTGCCCCCCCTTCCTGACACAGAACTAAAACGCTTGTAATTTCCTAAGTAATAAGAGCACTAAGAACATCTTTTGTTCTAGTATTTGGTTTTTGACCCTGGTTCCTGACACAGCACGTCTAAATCTTTCGGAATTTCCTGGGTGACAGAAGTGCCTTTTGTTCTAATAAGGCTACTCTTGATGTGTTCCTGGATAGCTTTAGGGAGGGGTTGGTCACTAGAAAAGACCAACCCTTAGTTAGAAACAGAATTTTCAATCCTACCCTGACATCCTCCTAGAAAGGGAGAGGGACTAGAGATTAAGCTAATGATTAATTATGCCTACATGATGCAGCCTCCATAAAAACCCCAAAAGTATGGGATTTAGAGGGCTTCAGGTTGGTGAACACATCCATGTGTCAGAGAATGGCACATCCTAACTCCATGGCGACAGAAACTCCTGTGCTTGGGACTTTTCTGGACCTCGTCCTATGTATGTCTTCACCTGGCTGTTCATTGGTGTCCTTTATACAATGAGCTGATAAACATATGTAAGTGCTTCCCTGAGTTCTGTGAACTGTTCTAGCAAATTATCAAGCCCAAGGAAGGGCTCATGGGAACACTGGTTTATAGCCATTTAGTCAGAAATACCAGGGACAACCTAGGACTTGCGATTGCCGTCTGAAGTAGGGGCAGCCTTGTGGGACTGAGCCCTTAACCTGTGGGTTTTGATGCTGACTCTAGGTAGAGAGTGTCAAAACTGAACTGAACTCTAGGACACCCAGCTGAGATTGCAGAAGTGCCTGGAGGGAAAAATTCACACATCTGGTGTTGAAGCATTGCATACGTGAGTAAAGGAGACACACAGGAGTGACTTTCCTATACATTGTATGTCTGCTTACAATGTGAAAATGGCAATTCCTCCACAGTGCAGGTGATTTTCAGTTTTACTTGCCTAAACTCTTATATGCAAAGTGATGACTTAGTTCTACCATTATTTTTATCTCCTAAAGCCAGCAAAACCTTTGTTCATAAGGCACACAATGATAGTTTTCAATTTCTAATGTAGCTCCCAGCAGCGTGAAGGACCAGAATGATCTTTTTCATAGAGGAAAAATCTGAGGTATAGAGAGATTAGACAACCTGCCTGAGGTGATGCAACTAATTCCAGGTCTGGACCCCACTGTGGGGGCGGGGGGAGGGGTTGCCTCCTCAGGTCTCCTCACAAAGATCCAGACATCTGTGCAAAGCTCCTTTGGCACAGTCACTTTTTCAGACCTAGGGATCCATTTAACACCTTGCACAGCCACGAAATCCTGGAGATTTCCTACTGGCTTAAAAGAGTGAATGTGTTTTCCTTGGCTTCTCAATTTCAAGGCATGGTACATGGGTCCCAGGTAGAGTGAGTGCTACCCCACCAGTTGCAGTGATGGACGTGTATTGTTTTACATGGTGGATGGTAAATACACAAGTTTTACAATCATTATAGAACAGCCTATCATTGTGGTTAGGGACATTAATTCTGGACCCACACCACTTGGTTTTGAATCACAGTACCAAACTTACTGGCCGTGTGATCTTCCTTAAGTTATTCAACCTGTGCCCCAAGGTTCCTCATCTGTAAAATGTAGATAATAATAATACGTAGACCACAGGGCTGTTAGAAGATAAATGAGTCAATATGTAGCACTTAAAATAGGGCCTACCACATAAAAGTTCCATAGTGTTTGCTATCATTATTATTAGGAATAGTTGTATCATTAGTAATATTATTATTAATTATAGTCATTCTATAGAAACAGCAGAAAGGAGCAACTTTCTGTAAACAGGAATATGGTAAAATCCTAAAGAAGAAGGAATTCAGAGAATCATAGAAAATGGAAATACACTTGAGAATCACATAGACCCTAAATCAAATATGATCTCAGGTTCATCACTTATTTTGGATAGAGATTTTTCCTTAGCTGGCAATAAAGAAAAGGAAATTGATCTTTCTTGTATTCAACTACTTTAGAGCTGAGCAAAATAACTGATCTTCTGTTTTACTCAAACTTCCAGGCTCACATGAGAAACTGACATTATAATCATGACAACTGGAGGAAGAGGGGAGGAGGGAATAAACCTGTAGGTTGGGTGGGGGAGGGAAGCAGCACTCACACATTTGGGAAAGGGGGGAACTGTTAATGCAGAGAAACACTGGCAAGAAAAATTAAACAGAAGAACTGAACTACACATCAGAGACATAGGCCTGACCATAAATAGCCCTAAATTCGATTTTCCTGAGCATTTTCCTACTTCTGATTGACCTCTTATTATCTTCCTGCTTTTGGAGTTCCCTTACCTCTCACTTTATTTGAATTTCGGGTTTCAAGTTGATGTCATACATACCATGTTTATAATATCCCATAAAAAAAGAATAAATTAAACAAATGAGTTTTGAATGTATTCCCCTTCTCTGCATGGCAGGCAGTAAAAGATAGCCACAGTCTTCACTTTATAAAACAAAGTACAATAGTCATGCAAAATTCATTACAAAGAATATTTCTGAGTGGTTTTAGAAAAGTGTTTTCTTCCCTATATTTTCACACAGATAAACTCAGGCATAAGGCTTTGAGGTGGGGACCTCATAGTTTACTTTCTCCCCATCCCCACCCCACCCCAAAGAGGGGGAAAATTGAATTAAAAAAAAGTTGGAACTGAAAGCAAGAAATTCTGGAGAAAATAAAATCAGTTATGCATGAGGAATCCTAGTATACTTTGACTCATCTGGTAAAACTTTAAGATATGACTTATACTACAAAATTTGCTTTAAAACTTGTTTTTCATGTAAACTGCTATTTACCACAAAGTTCTTCCTCTTTATGCGCTTCTGCCTCAAATCCAGAATATCAGACAAGCAAACAGGTAGATGTGATTTCTTGTAATTGATAGAGTTGAAAAGGGGTTCTGCCTTTCACCAGAAAGACTATGTATTATTAAAAGGAGTCATGAGCTATCAGGCAGAATAACATCAGATGGTAACGGTTGGAAGGAGAAATAGAGGTAGGTACAAAGCAACACTGCACAATCGTTGTGGGTCCCAAGCCCTTGTTCTAAGGCACCCCTCTGGACTGTGGCGCACATTTGGACACCAGGGACCATGTTATACCCTAGCGTGATTAACACAATTATTCACACTCTCCACCTCACAGGCTCCTTGTTTCTAGTTGACCATTTTCCTGCGCAGCAGCACCCCCACTAGAGGGCAGGAAAGAGCACAAACAACAAATAGAACTCTATTAACTGAGTTTAAGTTTTAATAGTTAAGAATAAGGATTAAGAAAGCATTTACCATATTTTGCCACGTATAATGCACGCTTTTTACCCAGATTTGTGAGGGAAAAATAAGGATGCTCATTATACATGGGTAGTACTAATTCCGTCTCTATATAAATGTTTTTTTAAATTATTTTATTTATGCTTATGAGTTAAAAGCGTAACTCTAGAAATCAATAAGGATATCTGGAATACAATAATTGGTTTTGTTGAACCTATGATTAACTTGCAATGACAAAGAGTTCTTGGCCTTCTATGATATGTAAATATCGTAAATTTGTTACCGGTCATAACATTTCTTGTACCTTGTATCTATTATTGTGTTCTATAATTACTGGTTGTACAAAATTTCTTGTACCATAATATGTTAAACACTAAATACTAAAATTCCTTTATAATACAAAAAACAAGTGCGTAAATATAAACAAATAAAAATATAAATTAAAAAATAAAAACAAAAGATTTTTTTTCCCTGCAAGTTGGGGCCAAAAACATGGGTGCACATTATACATGGAAAAATACAGTATTTTTCCCACATGGCCTGTGGTCCTAATTAACATTCATAATGGAGAATGAACCCCACTTGAATCCCAGAGTCATTTTCAAAAATTCAAGATTCTGATTGTGTGACTGACTCAAGCTTTCCCTAGCAGTTATTTGATGTGGCAAATTCATTCTTTCTCCGGGACTCTAAGTAGTACCTATGAGCAGGCTAAGCTATGCATGTATGCAAGACCACTCACATTTTGTGACACCATACTCATTGAATTTATTATAACACCCATTCACTCAAAGAATAAAAGGGGACACAGTAAAAAAATAACTGGGATCCACAAATGATTTTGTACTTTTTCATAAACAAGTCCTAAGATTTAAAAGAGTGTACCAAGTTTTGCTGCAAGTAATATATTTATCCAAGCTCAGCAGAACCTGTAGCCGACTAGTATCTAGCTATGAGAAGAAATAAAAACAAAAAGAAGCTAAAATTGCACATATTAGAATGGACTCCAAGTTAGTCTAAATATGAAATGTATGTGCAACCTTGATAGGTGTAAATTAAAAAATGGTGTCCTTAATTCAGGGATTGATTTTCTTGTTTTTAATCTATACTATGTGAGCTCTTGGAGAATATAGATTTGTTGCCCTTTCTTTATAACATGCAACTGCTGTTTCTATTCCGGGGATTTCTCATGAGTTAACAGCCACACTGTCACATATGG
>NW_017732072.1:65118-75500 GCF_001890085.2 Hipposideros armiger | reverse complement strand
TAATACATCAGTCTATTTCTAAATTAAAAAAAAATATTCCTTTGAGATTAGTTATTTCAGAGAGTCATGTTGACAGGCAGATGGAGAGAAAGATACAAGATGGTTTCAGAGATTCTAGGAAATCTCAAAGCCTGGATTTCCATTTCAATACTTCAATTCCTTGAGAGTCAGCAAGTTTCCCTAACTCACTATATTAAAATGTGTAATATAGTAATGTGTATTAACCTTGTTCTCCTGATACATGCTGACAATTACATAGTTTACCATGCCAATAAGTTTACTAAAATCAAATCAAATCAAACTTCTTGTCTCCTAAACCCCTGTAGAGATGCTCTCTCTACAAATTTATTAAGCTTTTTATGTTCTCTCTCACTTTGGTTAGCCTAAATACTATTACTTAGCAACAGCCTTCTCTGTAAGTGATCACTGGGTATTAGATGTAAAGCAAAACAGAGATTCACACGAATTGAATTGTGAGTTCATTCTCACTTCTTTGATGGGGCCAATGCCTCCTCATTAAATGATTAACACAGTTGACATTCTCATGGACTCTGGTCAATGACTTTATGGATGGGTAAACCAAAAGAAAAAAAAAACACCTTACTTTTCATTTTTATTACTAAAGGACAGATGCTGAAAAACTGAAGATTGAGCCAGTTGCCAAGGGGGAATAGAAAAATAGTATAACCGAGTTGTTAGCTTTCTAAAGGGGATATTAACATGGAAATGTGCTGCTATGATTAATTCAAGTGAACTTAAAGGTACTGATATTGTAGGGTGTTTCTAATTCTCTGCAATCCAAGAGAATTATAATTTTCTATATCTTATTGGTATATCTTACTGGTTTATGTCTGAGTACATCCTGCCCTGCATTTTTCTAGCACTCAGTGGTTTCTTGTGCAATAATAATGAAACTTCTTACATTTGAAGCACTTTTACATGCATTTATTTTAAAAATATATTAAATATAAAAGTCACTAGGGGCACCTTTGTGAAAAACACTGATAAGACCCCTAGTCTCAAAAGTTTACATTCTAGTTAGCAAAAGAATCAGTAAGTAGGAAAAAATGAACAAAATCATTCCGGATATTATGAGTGCTATGAAAAATAAAGAAGAGTGATAAATGAGAATGATGTGAGGAGGTGAGGCTAATTTAAATTGAGCAACTTGGAAAGCTTAACTAAAACTGTGAGACGTGAGCTCCATGGTAAGAAAGAGGCAACGATGAAAAGATTTGGGGTCAGAGCTCAAGCAGATGGTATAGCAAGTGCCAAGGTGCTGGCGTAGGAACACGCTTGACATTCAGAGAAGCTGGTGTGGCTGTTGGACAGTAAGGAAGAGGAAAAATGGAAAGAGATGAACTCAGAGATAGAAGCAAGAACCACACTTTTAGGTCATTAGAAGCTATGGAGTTATCCATGTCTATGAAATCACCCCCCCCCCAAACTTAATGGCTTAAAAGAATGGTTATATTTTTCTCACAATTTGGAGATTAGGGATATGGAAACTCCTTCCAGGGAATTTATAATACTTCCTGGTATTACCTGGCTAGGTAAAGGTGGAGCCCCCACTTCCCAGGGGATTTCTTCATTTAGTGTCTGGTGCCTCAGGGCTCCCTAGCCTTCTTCTTTCTCAGGGGCTCTCACATTCTAGGGGCTCTTCAAATGGCCTATTCTTCTCACAAGGTGGCATCATGGCTGTCTCATGGTACTTAAGACTTTTTACATGAAGATCAGCTTTACCCAGACCAAGCCTTGACCCAACCTTTAAGCCTCCTGATAGCCTCGCTTGGAAGTCTCAGAACATTATGTCTGCCATTTTTGTTAATCAAATGAGGCACTAAGTTCAGCCTCGATTCAAAGAGAGGAGAATCAGACCTCTCCTTTCTAAGAGAAGTGTCAAAGCATGTGTGCCCATCTTGAAGCTGTCACAGAGGCCATGGTAAGTATTCTTCATTTCATTCTGAGTATAATGGGAAGCCCCAGGAGGCTTTAAAATACGCAAATGACATGATTTTATTTTTTGTTTTTTAAAGATCATTTTGATGGCAAGATAGAGAATACACTGAATGTGGACAAAAGAGAAAGGAGGAAGACCAGTCAGAAGCTGTTACAGGTGTCTGGATGGTCCATAAGGGAAAGGTAGTGGAGGAGAAAGAAAAGAGCGAGCCAATACGGGGGAAGCTGTAAAGGACTTGAACTTGGATAGGTTGTGGGAGAAGAAAAAAGAATAGGAAGATTCTGAAGGGTTTACTGAGGAGCTGGTTTGGTGACGGTACTATTTACTATGACAGGAAGAATAAGGTAAAACTATTTACACATCTTAAAAAATTGTCCCAATAGCTCTTGGAGGCAGCTATGTGGTAGGCCTTACAATCCCCAATCTTTTGTCAAATGAAAAAGGTAGGATTCATAAAGAAAAAAGAAGGAAAGTGGGAGGAGGGAAGGGAATATAAAAAGAGAGACTTTCCTAAAACAATTAATTAGCTAAGGGGAGAATAGGTCTAGAATTAGTTCTGATATCTAGTCAACCCATCTTCCCATCATATAATATAGTTAATTGTCAGTAGTATAATAAGTTTTAAATTATTTGTCCTTATTTTGAAACTATTCAAAGAATAGTTCCCCCTAAGTAAAAATGAACACATACAAAAGTTTTGTTCTTAGTCATTACGGAATTTAAACAGTAGGATGATTAAATATTTTCGAGGGTCCCTACTTTTAATTGTTTTTTATTTTTTTGTCTGTTATATATCACCTATGACATGTAAGTTTTTTCTTAAGTTGAGCTCAGAATCAAAGTGAATAGAGGAAAAGTGTGATCTAGTAGAAAGGTTCTGAGGGCTTTACATATTATTGCTGCCTTTAATATTAAATAACTGTATGAAAATTTCTTAAATTCTGTACTTCAATTTCCTTATCATCAAAGCGTTATTACTTTTAATTACAATGTAAAAAACATGTAATGAAGAAAGTGTTGGGGGACAGTTTTTATACACTTCAAAACAGTATATAGTTTATTTTTGTTGTGAATTCTTCCAAAAGCAACATTAAAATTTTAATACATCAGTCTATTTCTAAATTAAAAAAAATAAAAATAATCCAAGACATTATGACTCTTTTTCAGTAAAATCTCTTTATTGCCATTCTTCTAAGCCACATTAATTAGTTTGCAGTACTTACCAGACTTTTGCCACATCAGTCATCGTGTGTGAAAACCCACAACATGGTTAAGAAAACAAGCATTATATGAGACTCGTAGTCACTAAGGCTGTCTGAGACCTTTATTATAACAGCATGATTATTGGCTATATTTTGATAACCGCTCATAATCTTTTCTCTCTCATGTGTTGCTTTACATTGAATTGATTGCCAATGTCAGTACTTTCCATTTGGTGAGAGTCTGGGACATTGCAAACACACACACACACACACACACACACACACACACAACACACAACACACCACACCACACCACAACAGGAGACTTTTCCTTCACTCTTAGCAACGTTCTTTTATCCACATGTGAATAATGATGAGGCCTTTTTCTATCCTGAGGGAACACAAAAAAGTGCTATCTGAATAATAATTTGGTGATGTTGTCTGAATTTTATATTCTGCATCAAAAACAAGCCAGAAACATCAAATTTCCTGGATATTGTTATTTTTTACAAGAGTCTCCTGTTGGATCTCCAAGTTGTGCCACAGATAGAAGAGGATGGAAGTAGCTCCAAATACAGAAAAGCCAGACTCTTTCTCTCCTACTTGTTTTGGAAAACTGATTTAACTGATTTGGAAATGCTTAAAGGCATGTTGGTGACCTCTGCTGAATATTTAAATAAGCTTTCTGATTAATCAAAGATTGAAGTAATGTTTCTGAAAAATTGCAGCCAAAAGACCTTTGGATTTCAGTGCAACCAAAAATTAGACATTCTACTAGCATCTTCATTCTCGAAATTCAAATTAAATAACCAATGTTCCAAAGCATAAAATTCCAAAAGCATTTTCTTTGCCCTGAAAAAACATCTTTCTTCCTCTGATGTCACTGGTTTTGTTAATGACATAAGCACTCTCATTTCACTCTAAGTTTGAAGACTCGACCCCTCCACTTGCACTGGGAGGCAGCCCTCCCTGGCCTCCTGGTCTTCCCAGACCTATGATCATTCCTCTCACACCCACTAAATCATCCTATTTGGTTTCTTTGCATATTACAATTCTGAAATAAAGGGTGGTTGTTACATTGTTAAACATCCTTTCAGTATTTACCTGTTGACTACTAAATACAGTTCAAAGTCAACCTGGTTCTCCAGATCAGGGCAATCTCTTGGGTGTGTGGGGTTCTGGGCAAATATTTTTTTGCAGAGCCTCTATCTATATAAACAGCTTGATTTAAAATGTATCATATTAAGAATTCATAGACCCATGTGAGATATAGTGATTTATATATGAAGATTTAAAATAATCATAAGTAGAAAAGATGGACTTGTTTATTTTCCAATCAGGACAGGTAAAAATTTTTCATAATGTCCAATATCCATCTCTTTCTGTTCAGGTCTGGTAACCATCTTGCCATTATCTTTTGATGGCAACAATGTTTTAGTTGGTGCTAACAAGATTAATTCTCCATTTCTTATTTTTACCCTTAGCATTCCAGAAATTGTTGCCAGTGCCTCACCTAATTTCAGTACAAAAATAATTATGCTTTTTTCTTAATTTTTTTCCCACTGAGAAAAAAGTAGCAATGCTATTATGACTCACAATGGCGAAAGCTCTTTGGAGTATGTTGGGTATTGATACAATATAGATCTTGTCTCTGCAATTTCCTAATATCATTTATATAATGCTGGTTACATTACTAACAAGACTTCCTCAGCCATCAAGCAGCCTATGAATCCTAGTTTCCAGTGACTCTCTGAAAGGTTGCCACAGTGCTTCATGATGA
Source organism: Hipposideros armiger (assembly GCF_001890085.2). NCBI lineage: Eukaryota > Metazoa > Chordata > Mammalia > Chiroptera > Hipposideridae > Hipposideros > Hipposideros armiger. The sequence goes on along the minus strand of NW_017732072.1, from coordinate 70,558 downwards.
TGCCACAATGCAAGTCTTACCCAGAAAGATATTAATGCCATTTCATTTTCTAGACATATCAAATTTACTGTTGTGAATTTGCCACATAAATGCAGAATAGCACATCTTTCTCTCATTCCTTCTCTCAAATTCCTTAGGTGATATCACTTCATTCCTAGAGTGTGCTCTTTTTCAATGCTGACCATGCCTCTGCCTCCCAGACACCAACACCCCTGGGGAAATCAGGACGGGAGACTGTGGGCAAAGTGAAATGGCTGTGCCGTTTATGTACAGGATGTGTGTGTCTCTCACCCAGCATCGCTTACGACCAGCCTGAGAGAGCATGATGTCACTTCATCAACTGGAGGTAAGGAGGACATGAGTCAGAGGGGTGAACGGCCTTTAATATGCATATTCTGATAAATACAACTTTAGATCTCATTTCTGCAATTAGGATGAGCTAATCCCCAAATGAAATGCCTTGGTGAAAGCCTATGGAACACTTAAATAAACAAAACATAAAGGGGAGGATGAAATACAGTCTTTCATTCTTAATTTCATATTTTCATCAAAACTGTCTAGTATTACTTTTCCAGAGACACATCTAATATGATAGTGATGAATTATAGTGAAACCATTTTTCTTCATCTATCTGGAGGGCATACAATCTGAGTTCTGTCATCTCGTTTTTCCCACAACCACACAAACTGCCACTTACATGAAAACCACTGGTCTGGTTTTTTTACCTTCCAGGTTGCGTGACTCATTAATGGTTGTGAAGGCAGCTGCTGATGTTCTGGGTCAAAATGAACTGTTTATCTGCAAATCTATTATGATAAGGTTATCTTCCAGGATTGCATGGAGTATGGTTATGAAAAGTATCTGGAAAGATGTCAGATGGAGCCTGAGTTTCAAGGAAGCTGGTTGTTTTCACTCAGTTCCTAACACCCATTCTGCACTATGTGAGTAGGAATACTGTATATTGAAATGCATCTGTTGTACGACTGCTGAGTTCAGAGTACTCTAGCAAGGGGTGTGTAATCACACAGATGGCATGCTTCTCGACCACAACCACTTGCTGTTCGATGCCACATTCACAGAGAACATGTAAATACTTGGCATATTTGTGAGAGTTTTCGGAGGTGTTACATTCATTTAGAGAGTTACAGCTTTGGTGGTGACAGCTTCCCATTTGGGGCTAACAGGATTAATTCATTCTTTCTTATTTTTACCCTTGACATTCCAAAAATTGCCACAACTTCCTGATCTAACTTGAGTTGGAAAAGAGTTGTGTTTCTTTTTCCTTAATCTTCCCTTATTTAAAGAGAGTTACTATACCAACAAGAATGTGAGGCAGAGGGACCAGGTGCCCAGGAGAATGCTGTCCTCATGTGCCCCAATGGGGTTTTCAGGTCAATACATGTGTGCCTCCCCACACTTCCATAAATGCCACCAGCAACCAACGGTATTTTGATTTTCTTTCACTCCAAATGTATTATTAAAATCCTCAAGTTTTTAAATGTGTATCTTCTATGAACATTGACTTGCTCATCCACCTATTTATTATTATTAAATTCTTTATTAATCATTAAATACATTATTAACTGAGGGCTTGCTGAGTATAAAATGTAGTCAGTGCATAGGTTCCTCTCTAGGACCTGAGCCTCCCTGTCAGAGTAAGAAAGTTGGGGAGGGGACACAGCTGTGAAGAAGAGACAAGGGCTGAAGGCATATCTGAGGAACGGGAAGAAGATAAGAAGGCAGTGGCACTGGTGTCTATTGGTGACTAGGACAACTGACAGACAGTCAGGATAAGGTGTGACAAGATAGAGGTCAAGTTCAGGGTATTCTCCACAGAGAGCATGGATCTGAGCATACAATTTATGTGGCCTGTCACCCTTACTATAGATAAAGGCATGGTTGTTTAAAGGAGCAACACAGGGCTGGACACTAGGGAAGGTTAAAAGGACACAGTAGCTCCCCGATAGGAATTCACAGCCCAGACAAGGATGTATACCAATTACCATAACATACCTTTGCTATATAAATAACCAAAGACTGGTAGAAACAATAATGTAATGGAAATGTAGACGAGTAAGTTGATAGCTCCCTGAGTGGGTCACGTCAGGTCATGGAGGAGATAGCCTTTACATTGGTCTTACAGGCTGAGGAGATGTGTGATGGCCCAGAGGACAGAGGGGGAAGGGGTAGAGCACCAAGTTCCCAATGCTCAGCCCTCTCATTCTGTCACACATAGAAGAGTGGCTGGTACATAAGAGCTACTCAACAACATTGGCTTAAATGAATGAGTGACTCTAAAAGAAGGCTGGGTGGAACTTAGTAACATATGACTCAGATTTCAAGGATGTACTTCATACTTCCAGCATCAACTACAGACTACATTAAAATGGAAAATGTTGGAGACCTTGGCCTGGGCTTCCGAAGAGATAGAGCTTCCACGGTGTCAGCAACAAAACAGCGTTTTATTGTATAGATTTAGTAGTAATATTTAGGATATTTTATATTTAATGTTGGAGTTTTTAACATTAAGCACCTTATATATTACAGTCTTTAAAGAGCATTTTTATACAGAAATAGAATGTGGAAAAGCACACAAGAAAAATAAAGTGGAAAATGTACAGAAAAACAGAATTTATAAAATAAAAAAAAATAAAAATAAACAATCATATGGAAAAGAAAATTGATAAAAGGTAAGTTTAGAAAGCCAAAGGGAAAACAAGGAGAGGAAAATAGTGTCAGCCAGAAAACAAGTTGCCTTAAAATAAAATCATTGGGTTGTCGGAAAAATCATGATGCATGTTTGCAACGATATAATAGTTTGGTTTTTGTTGGCACCATTTAAATTTTTTGCTGTTTATTTCTTTTCTATATAACAGAAAAATAAAGCGAAACAGGAAACACATTCTAGGTGTTATTCTAACACCTAGAGAGAATAAATCACCCAGGCACAAGCACTACTGACCCCTTATTGTGCATACTCTAAGGCATATGATAAGACATGAGCTAATACTCGTCTGTAATATGCTCTTCTTCTCCTAGTTAATATATTGTGGAAAAGGAACTTACAAAAAAAAGTAAAAAATATTAAAAATAATTCTCATCTGCTTTAGCACAATTTTCTGAAATAACTAAGAAAATGGGAAACTTCTAGAAGTAACTTCTAATTCGTTTTCCTGGAAGATTTTTAAAGACACATTTGTTATACAACTAACAGTGACTTGAGGGAGGGAGAGAGAGAGAGAGAGAAAGAGAGGGAGAGAGAGAGAGAGAGAGGGAGAGAGAGAGAGAATCGCTTAGCTAACTCTTAACAGGGCGATTGGAGGCAGGCACCTATGCAGCAGCTCTGTGGCATCATCAAAGGCTCCTTTTCCACTCCCATTACCCACCCACACACGGTGACTTGTTCTTCAAGGCCCCAATACGGCTGTCCTAGCTCATCGTTAGGAAAACATGAGGTACAAGCTTTACGTGTCCCTTTGATCAGAAAAGCAAAAGGTTTCCCAAATGTCCCAACCTATTTCACCCAGCAGGCATCCCGCTTTTATTTTCTCAGAATTGGGTCACGTGGCTGGGAAATTAGAGAATACAATTATTAAGACTGACTTTAATCAATGATGTGCCATTGCTTAGAGCTGAACACATGGCAGTGCCAAACAAATTTGGGATTCTGTTAGCTAGGAAGGGAAAGGCAAAGGAAATAAGGCAAACGACTTGCCTGCTGTGTATAGTAATAAAAATTATAAACTGATTCATAAAACCCACCTAACAACTTCACAGGTGTATATCACATACTTCCCACCCTTTAGGGAAGGGTTTGTGCTCCACGTATAGAAACAATCTGCCTAGTCACTAAAATGCACACAGGTCTTTTTGCTCCCTGACACTTTAGTTCATCCGTACACTTCACACACAGGACCAGGCAGTACCACACAGCTCTGCTTTCAGTCACACCATCACTAGTTACTGTTCTAGGTGGTTCTCATAGGGCTTCTTTTGCTCTATGGCAGGCAACCCATGAGCCAAATATGGCCTGCTGCTTATATTTGTAGTTTTATTAGAATGTAGACATGCTTGTTCATTTACAGGTCAACTAAGGCTGCTCTCACACTGACTGGGACAGAGAGCATGTGAACTTCACTGCCAAAAATATTTATTACCTGGCCCTTCATAGAGAAAAGCTTGTCAATCCCTGGTCTACAAGTCTGTACGTTTTTCATTGGCAAGATCACACCCTGTATTTGTCTTGTATCTACATGAGAAAACCCTGGAGACACGTGGGATGCTCAACAAATACATTCTGACTGATGGAAATAAAAATCAAAGGATAGCTAGACTCTAATATGCTAAAACTCTGGCATAATAAGTGGTATATAGTTGTTGCTTCTTTAATGTTTGTTGAATTAACCCAGAAATTAACTACAGAATTGACTAACCAAGGCAAAATACCCTAGTACTTATGGTGTGGGCTCTAGACCCAGACATCCTGTATTCAAATGCTCTGTATCCTAGGCAACAAACTCAACCTCTCTGTGCCTCAGTTTCTTCCTGCATAAAATAGAAATAACAGTATTTAAAGACCTATAAAGTGCTTAAAACAATACCTGGCACATAGTAAGCTCTTAAACAATATGAACTCTTAGTAATGCTGTGAAGGAGAGTCCTTTAAAATATAGGGTACTGTTTTCCTTTTCCTTGCTCTGTGGCATATCTTTGAACGCATTCTGCAAACAGACATGGACAGGATCAGGAACAATTTCCACCTTTTCCTGGTGACACTAAACCAAGTCTGACCAAAAAAGGAGATTTGAGGTAGATGCTGCAGGAATACTCAAGGAAGTAATTGCTAGTAGCAGGGTCAAAGAATAAACCAGCCTGCACTGGTGGGTGTGTGGGGGCGGGGGAACACAAAGTCACAGGCATGTCAACACGACATGATTGAACCCTGTTTCCGCTGATGAGCGGTGCCAGTGCCGCAGACGTGAGGTGAATGGCAGGAGCGCGCTTCCATTGACCTGCCAGCTAATGAAGTGGTGAGAAATTAGCAGGGCCTGTGATTTACACGCTAATTCTCCCTAATGCCACCTGGGGACTTCCTGCAGGCAGAGGCACAGAGAAGTGGAAAATGGTGTCGCCCAGCCAGCAGCCGGCAGCCGGCCTGCGCTGCTATTCTCTCTTTGCCAAGCAACACAGCAGCCCAGCTTGTTCCCGTTCACTGTTCAGCAAGTGGTTGGCAGGCTTCCCTCCTAGCACGGCAAGCCTCAGCTGTAAGCGCAAATGAAGATAATAAAAGGAATTTGAAAAGGCTCCCACATTTTTGTACTTCCTGTATTCCTCCTCTCTCTCCTCTCTCCTCCCTCTCTCTCCCTCTCCCTCTCCCTCTCCCTCTCTCCCTCTCTCCCTCTCTCTCCCTCTCTCTCCCTCTCTCCCCCTCCCTCTCTCT
>NW_017732072.1:6955-64783 GCF_001890085.2 Hipposideros armiger | reverse complement strand
CTCTCTCTCTCTCTCTCTCTCTCTCTCTCTCTCTCTCTCTGTTTAAAAGTTGGCTCAGTGGGCAGCCCTTTACCTTTTCCACAACCCTGCCTATCTCCCTTTCAATACGAGAATAAGTCGGTGGAAACGGCCGCCGTCATCAGTGCTCTCTGGGTAACAAAACTCAGACATAAGGTTGGGGAGACATAGCACCCAGGAGCTGTTATCGCTGAACTCATAGTCATCATTTAAAAGAGCTTTGTTTTTTTCCTTGTAAAGCTTCCACATGTATTCCTCGAACAGATACAGCATCGCCCACTCGCCTGCTCCCTGGACTCTCTTGTTATGAAAGAAGTAACAGTTCTCACCCCAAAACACACGCCAGGGGAAAGCAGGAAGGCACTGTCTTAGTTTGCTGGCATCTTTCAGGCAAGAGGCCAAGCGGGCACTGAGGAAACAGTGTACAATTGTGTGGGGAGCTGCCGCCCGTATTATAATCCTATATTTCCATGGACACCCCCTGCACTGTCAAATGAATAATGCCGCATTTCTGCTTCCCCTGGTAAGCTAGGGCTGATTTTAAGACCATTACGAAGGGAGAGAATGTTGCAGCCTTCTCAGTTTCTCTAGGGTCACAGTGTAATTGTGTGGCAGGAGGAACGGGGCCCCAGAGATGGCGTGACAGTCACTTCTCATTACCTCCCACTTGGTTCATTACATCTGTAGACAGCGATTGCCCATGTGTGGATACTTCCATTACACAGAAGGATGTAATGTGCTGTAAACCTCGAATGGCTTGCAAATGGGGAGAAGGCTGTTTATTTCAGGCACATACCTATCTTGCTTCCAGGGGCCATGCCAAAGAGATGGAAAGTGACACAAGGAATAGATTCCCAGTGCTTAATACAGGCGACCTGCCCCATGTGGACCTATGCCCAGTGACATATTTACATGTGCACATACCACTGACACATAATGCATCACACAAAGGACAGAACCCTTAATTACGAATCTACCAAATTTGACTTTAACAAGCAGACCCACTCATTCAGGCATACTGTATATAGGCTGTTCTGTATGCCCTCCTTAAACACACATCCCTCCTTTTCTCTCTCTCTCTCTCTCTCTCTCTCTCTCTCTCTCTCTCTCTCTCTCTCTCTCTCTCCCCCCCCCCCAAAAGACCTTTCTCCATTTTCAAGGGTGAGTCCTGAGAACCATGAAATACTGATATACTATTTCACACTTTTTTCTCAGGGGAGTAAACATCCCCAATTAGTGTACAAACTAAGAGGAGATAACAAGAAAACAGAATTGTAGAGAATTACAGATTGTGAAAATCAGAATTAGAATCAGAAATGAATCTTAGGTATTATCTATAACAGAAATTCTGAGACTTTTTTTTAAAGAAACGCTTCCCCCAAAAAGTTAATAAATGAGATACCGATGATAAAATAAAGCTGAGATGCTGCATATTATATCCTATTATTGGGAATTCACAATCATGTGAGCTATTAAAGGTTCTGAGAATTCCTGTTATATATTTTTAAAAATCTAATTAACTCAGCATTATCCTAATTTATTATTTCAAGTAACACTTTAAAAAAAAAACTGCAATCTTATCAACATCCCGTGGAACAATTATACTACACTAGGGGAGGTCCTATCCTGCTGTAGTTGCATCATTTTCCATAGATTTTCTACACACTAGTAATTCTCAAATGTTAGTATGCATTAGAATCACTGGGGATCGAATCTTCAGAAATAACTCAGTAAACTGGATAAGGCTCAGGAACCTGAACATTTACCAAGCAAACCTAAGGCGGAGGACCTCATACACACTTTGGAAACACCAATTCACACACGTGCTCTGCGTCTGAATTCCTCAGGTATTGAACTACACATTGTTAACAAGAAAATGTGACAGGTAATAGGTTTAATGCCTGTAGCTTTGACTCTGAAAGTTGGCCACGTTCATCATGCATCATAAGAGCTTTTTGCATATGAAAATGAATGTTGGCCTCTATAATGTACCACGACTGATGGGCCCTTCTTACCTTTACACCTGGCTTTCACGGTGTAGCCTTTTCACTCTCTGAATCATCCACTCGCTTGCTTCACTAATCCAGTTTTATTAATTTATTCTTCACCAGTTATTTAGAAAGCATCCTCTATGTGTCAGGCACTGAATAAAACACTAGGGATATTAGTGAACAAGAGAGACAAGACCCTTCACCCTTGTAGGCTAACATTCTAGTAAGAGGGAGAAAGGTAACAACAACAACAACAAAAAATCAACGTAATAAATAAGTAAACGACATAGTAAATTAGACTTAGAAGGTGATAAGTGTTATGAAAGAAACAGAGCAGGCTAAGGGAGACTATGGTATGGGTGGGCAGGGGGCTGGGAAAAGGGCTGTGACTTTTAAAAGGGCAGTGGGAATATAACTTAATAAAAAGTGACATTTAGGCCAAGTCTTACAGGAAGTAAGGAAAGTGGCCTTTTATGGATGTAGAGCCAGAGTCCAGGCATAAAGAACAGCCAGTGCAAATAATAGCAGCCTCATGTAGAGAAGGAGTGAAAAAGGGAGGGTGTGTGGGGGAGAGGGTGGGGAAGGGAGAGCAGGAAACTCAGTGAGAGGTAGCAAAGACCAAATCGCCTAGGTCAGGGCTTGGACATTTACTCTGAGGGAAATGAGAAGCCATTGCAGCACTGTGAGCCAAGAAATGAAATTATCCAACTTTCATTTGTAAAGGCTCTGAATTTACCTGATGGAATTTATTCACCATTGACTGCTTATCTGCTGATATGCCAGGCATTGCACTTAAGAGCCCGGTATGCAAAGATGAGCCTACACCCATTGTCCTAAAAGTGCCCACAGTCTCTGGGCTCTGGAACAGCTTGGTGCTTGCATGCCTACATTTAAAATCTATTGTCCTTGCCCCTTGCACAACCAGCCCTCTGCTCAGTGTTTACTTGGTGACCTCAGCACTCACATGTGCCCTGTCCTGGGCTAGAGCAGAGGGGTTCTCAGTCAGACCTCTCAGTCAGACCAGTCAAGGGGTTCAGGTGCCCAGCCCGGGCATGAACACACTGTGTGGCCTTGGCAACACATTAATCCCCCGCCCCTCTTTTCTTGGCTTTTCCATCTGTTTACACAATTTTCTGCAGAAGTATATTTGTGAGGTCTGATGAGATAACCAGCACCGAGAGCTGTAGAGTATAATGAAAAACTGACAATTTTAATGCTCCCTCAAATTATTGTACTTTAAAATAAAGAAAGTCAAGTACATGATCCAACTCATTTATCCTGGCAGCACTGCCTCAGCTGAAGACGGCCTACAAGCTGGCAGGCCAGAAGCAAAGAGGAACTTATCTTAGTTCCTGCAGATAAAACCGACTCGTTATCAACAACTGAAATTCCGAGCGAGGGTCTTCTGGGGAAGAGCCATTTTGCAGCAACAGTCTCTGTTTAGCTTGCTTGCCTCCTGCTAACTTCTTTCTGATGAGGAAGGATGTGAAAATTCCTATTTAAGTTCAGCCTCAAATATAATTCTAAAGGATCAGACTTGGCATGCTCACCTCACCTGTCCGTCATCAATACACATCAAAGAGATGAAACTTCCATTTCGAGGAAATGGAAAATAAAACGACAGACCTCAAGGAACGTCCTCCAGGAAACCAGAATTATTATGATCATGGCTGTGTTTGTCTTCAATGAGCCTATGCAGGCTTGATGACTAGCAACACTATTTTTACCAAATCCTTATGATGTAACCTCACCGAAGTCGAAGTCAGGGAAATACAGGGATTTGGCAGGCCACTGGGAAAAGAGAAATGTAATACAATGCCACTGCAGACTGCAGTCTGCTCTGAGCTAAACTACTCCAGATGTTTTTCGTCTTCATTTAATGTTTCTCGAAATACAATGTCTTAGCGTCACTCAAGGCAACAAAATTTATAACATGCTAATTAATAGCAAGATGCTTTGCTAAGAAATTCTATGAGTATGTAAGTATACTTTTAGAGCTGTAAAGTTTTTTGTTTTTTGTTTTTTGTTTTTTTTACCTTTCTTCTGTCCAATTTTACTAGTGGAGGAAGGGAATACTAGGAACCCATAGAATCTTATGTGGCTTAGCATGATTCGTTTTATTTAAATGATAAGAAATAAGCTATGCTATTTACCCTTACATACTGGTTATAATGATTATATCAGTTACGAGCTCAAAACAAAGCCAAGTTGTCCAGGGAGCAAGAAGTGCACTCAGAAAGGAGAGCTATGGGTGTAAAGCTGCTTCCCACCATTATTGATGACTTATCTTTTTTAAATTAAAAGCAAAATCAGGCCTTTTTCCCTGTTCAGGAATTCTTGAACTTCATATTATCAGCAAAACATGTTGCTGCACCTGCTCTGCCAATCCCCAGCCCGGATCAGCCCAACTGTAACTTTCTCAGCTCCTGCATCTAGGCATCAAAGCGTGGATAAGGAAAAAAATTCCCTAACTCAGTCGACTGGCACTGTGACAAATCTATGTTCTCCAGCATCGGCTGGGTCTGCAGGGGTACTGGCTGTCTTTTTATTTCTCCCCAGTCAGGGCAGTTTCAGATTTCCCTTATGCCTGTTTCAAACAATCAACATGCTTGGTGATCCCCTCATCCTAAGTAATTGTCCTTGTCCATATATCACAGACAATATAGAAGTCCTCTCCTTCCCCTCCACCTGCAGCCTCACCTTGGGGGACACTCACCATTCCCCTCCCTTCTTCCTGCCAGAGAAGAGTTATCTCTTGCAACCCTTGAAGTTACCACTTTTAGAGGATACTGAACACCATCTCCTCAGGCATCCTCTGGGACTTCATTATAACGGCTGCTCCACCTCACTCCTCTGTGTCTTTAATCCATCACCCTCTGCTCTCTGGCTTCTTCAGTCTACAGATTTGCTCAACTTTTTCCGTATCACCATGCACGTGCCTGCACACACATATGCATGCACACATAACTCTTTAATCATTTCAGCCTCTAACTCATGCTGCAAATTGCCTTGTTTAGCAATTATCTGTTTACATGGCAGTTTTCAACGGGTCTGGTGATTTTTAATCATTGTTGTGTCACAGATCCCTTTGATAATATGATTAAAGCTATGTACCTTTTCCCTGGAGTCATGGAAAAGGTGTACACACACACACACACACACACACTCACAAGTTGCACATACAATTCCAGATTGTTCACTGACCCCCATAGGAATTATCACTGCCCTCCTGAATACTTTGATTTGCTCCTCTTCTGGGCTCATGGGAGAATTACACTTCCTTGCTGACTTGACATTAGTCAGTGCTTCAGCCAATGAAATGCGAGTGGAAGCGAAGTGTCTGGAAGCTTTAAGAGCCTTCACTCTACGTGCTATGCTTTCTTTTCACTCTGCCACCAGAACAGCTGGGTTCCAGATAGAGACTGCTCCGTCAGCACGGGTCCTGGTGTGCAGAGGACGCAGAGCACAGCACCCAGCAAATCTGCAATGGACATAGTGAGTGAGTGAGAAATAAATCTAGTTGTTTAGAGGGGCTAAGACTGGGGATGGTTGGTTAATGTAGCATAACCTAGGCGATCCTGCTCGATAGCAGGGCACTCTTTGTTAGATATGAAATAATCTAAGTCAGAAAGGTCCTTTCTAGGGGAGCTTAAGCTACCCTCCTTCCTGTCCCTAATCAACAAGTTACTTTTCCCTCAGATTTCTACACTTTCAGTTCTCTCTACCTACGAGACTCTTTCCCTGTTTCTTCCCACGATTCTTCACCCTTCAGAACACTGTTTATGTGTTACCTCCTCAGAGAGGTCCTTTTTGGCCTTGTTCCCACCCCATTCAGGCCCCGGTTACTGTCATTCACATCACCCATTTCTCGCTTTCACAGAGCATGTCACAGCCCATAATTATCTTGTTTATTTTCTGTCTCTCAAGTTCTGAATGTACCATATCTGTATTATTGCTATCAACAATGATTCATAAATAACAAACATCATGCTGCTTTAGCCCCATATGAACTTAAGGGAGTACATTCAAAATAGGGAGTGTTCTCATTTGTTTAATATGATAAAAATAGAACCATGAATGTTCTGAGCAAGTCACATTAAACACTGTTCTAAACTACGTTAATGGAAGAAAAAGCTCTAACTAAAAATGTTGGGCAAGTGTTCCAATGTTTCGATGTGCACCAAGAACAAACCACTGAATCTTGGTAGTCACCCAGGAACTATTAAGAGGTTGGCTTGACATTTTGGGTTCTTTTCAGATAATTTCGGCCAATAGCACTAACAACCTTTGATCCCAACCCAGTAAACAGTAGCTTTTGTAATTCACTGGCATACATTTCTTGTTTTATTATGTTTTGCTTACTTTTTTCTCTCTTTTACTTAGTATATGCGCCAAACATTCGTACTTCACAGTGACAGTAAGAATTAGTCCTTAAGTTCCAGAAAGTATTGGGTGGCTAAATCTTTGTTACGCATCCATGAATATAGGTACAATACCTTGTCATAAAATAATTAATTCATATTTGTTCAATGAATGAATTAATAAAATTAGTATTATAAAATTACCAAACATTTGTTTAATTTGCCTTTATTATTTATATGGCACAGTATACAAGGTCTGACAATTAAGTTCACGAACTTGCCACCATGCACTTACACTGGGGCCACTGCACAAACAGTTCAGTAAGGTTTCATAACCCTGGTATATCAGTGTCTCACAGCTGTGTTCATGTCAACATGTGGCGGTGTCTTGCTGAGTGGTGTTCATTATTGTCGCGTGTTTTTGTGTGTCGTCGCGAGAATGTCTGATCTTGAATTAGAGCTATGAACAACATTAAGTTTCTTGTTAAACTTGGCAAGAGAGGAAGTGAAATCAGGGACATGTTAGTCCAAGTTCATTGGAATAATGCCATGAAGAAAACATCAGTGTACAAATGGATTAAACGTTTACCTGAAGGGAGAGAATGCGTCACTGATGAAGAGAGGTCAGGGCAGCCAGTAATGAGCAGAACTGACGAAAACATTGCAAAAATTCATCAAATTGTGCATCAAAATCGTCAGCTGACTGTGAGAAGCATAGCAGACCAATTCACCAAAACACCAATAGAGAAACAGTTAGGAAAATCTTAACTGAAAATCTTGGCATGAGAAAGGTTATGTGCAAAAATGGTCCCGAAGGAGCTCACAGGTGAACAAAAGCAAAGGAGAGTTGACATTTGCCAACTTTTGGAGAGGCAAGACAATGTTTTGGGCCATGTTATCACTGGTGATGAAACATGGGTGTACCAATACAACCTTGAAACAAAGCGTCAAAGTGCACATTGGAAATCAGCCAATTCTCCACAAGGAAAAAAGTTCCGTCAGTCCAAATCAAGAGTCAAAACGATGTTGCTAAACTTGTTTGATATCAGAGGGATTGTTCATTATGAATTTGTACCAACTGGACAGTTAACCAACTTTATTATTTAGAAATGCTGAAAAGGCTGCATGAAAAAGTTAGACAACATGAATGTTTCACCAACAATTCGTGTTGTTGCGCTTGCATCAGGACAATGCACCAGCTCACCGGCACTGTCTGTGAGGGAGTTTTTAGCCAGTAAACAAATAACTGTATTGGAACACCCTTCCTACTCACCTGATCTGGCCCCCAATGACTTATTTACCCAAAGATAAAGGAAATACTGAAAGGAAGATATTTTTATGACATTCAGGACATCAAGGGTAATGCACGACAGCTCTGATTGCCATTCCAGATAAAGAGTTCCCAAATTGCTTTGAAGGGTGGCCTAGGTGCTGGTGTCCGTGCATAGCTTCCCAAGGGGAGTATGTCAAACGTGACCATAGTGATATTCAGCAAGGAGGTATGTAGTACTTTTTCTAAGTTTGTGAACTTAATTGTCACACGTCATATATACCATTAAAGACAATTATTCTAGTTTTCAAAACCAAAGTTTTATCCTTATTGTTTCACCTGCAGGCAAAGCTAACATGTTTACTGTTTTAAAATTTCAGAAACACGTGACTTAAAATCAATATGTAATAATTCTAATTTAATTATCTTTAAAAAATGTGTTAAGCAGCCTTGATATTTGATAAGACATTCAGAAGTTGTAATGCTATCATTCCAACATATAATAGATTCTGAAAAATATTCACCTCTTCAAATATTCAATTTCATAAGCAGAAAGTCTGGAGATCTTCTAAACTAATTAATAAGATAAATTTTAGTCTTGATGAGAACAACCAAACAAAATGTTTTAAAATTGCTAAGAAGCTTAGTTTGGAAACAAAAATAAGCTTAGTTTAGTTTTTACATAAACGGTTTTTTGTTTGTTTATTTGTTTGTTTTCTTTAAATTTCTTATGTAGCAGTGTGCATTGCAAAATAGTATTCCTTAAAATGTTGAGGATATTCACAACCCTATCACATGTAACATGTGTAATTGGTATATGATAGCTATATTTTTCTACTTAGATTTTTACAAAAATCCCCATGTGCATCTTAAAAATAACATGGACTTTTTGGGTTGGGTTGGGGTGTTTCTTCTTTTTAAATTGTTTCCTCTCAATTAATTAACTTTTAAGAAATCATCATCTGCCACTGTTTTAAGAGAATATGGGTAATCACATGGGGCTTAATGTCTTTAAAATGGGACATCTTTAAACATGTGTGTGCAAACATTTGCACACATATAAAGAGATACATTTTTAATTTTTTTGCATAAAAGCAGGTCATTTCTCAATTTGTCACCACTACAACACAGCCTTCAAAAAAAAGTGACAAATGTTTCTTTTTTATTTTACTGGGGCACTTCATCCAAATGCATAATTTCCACAGAAATAGTTGCTATAGAGATGCAAAAGGGATAAATAATAATGAATTATGCTAGCAAAAACTGCAACTGAAGTAGGGCAGTATCAAGGTTTATGTTTAATAATGCTGAAATGCTGACTATATTTATTCTTGACTTCATGTATACTCCAAATTGAATGTTCTGAGTCCCAAACTGGAAGGCTTTTTACTATAAAAAATAACACATCTTAATGAAAATATTTTAGTAGGCGTTCCAGATTAGAAAATCAATACATGCCAAAAAAGTTTCCTTTGTCCAAAAATAGTAAAATTTAATGAATAATGGATTCAAGTGATGCCAATTGCTTTCTTTTATTTCATGCAAAATTTCCTTATATGAAATAAAAGAAAGTGAGATTTTCTACACAAGATTTGCAGACGTCTTGGCTCTCAAGAATAAATGCTTCTTCGGGTTGATTCATGTCTTGTTTATCTTGCTAAGGAGCTTATTTTTAAATAGTGCTCTATGACAGAATTTAGAGATTTTCATGATGTTTATTAAAGAAAAAAATCATAAGTTAAATCTCCTAAAAAAAACATTTGGCTTGCTCAGGCATTATACTTTAAATACTGAATTATTAACAAGACATCTGGTAAATGTGAAAGTGGCTATTAAACTCTTGTAGTCTTTGATTTTGCTAATTAAGTTTTATAAAACTTTAGAGAGAAAATAGTTTTCAGTCTTCTCACTTAGACATTAGAGTTTTAGGAAAAAATTATTTTAGCAGATTGATACACCCTGTGTTCTTTTTTCCCCTTTTTTAAAAATTAAATTTATTGGAGTGACAATGGTTAGTAAAATTGCATAGGTTTCAAGTCTGCATTTCTATAATACAGCATCTATATATCAGGGTAAAGAAGGTCAAATACACCCTGTGTTCTAAAACCAAAATTACCCTATTTTTTAAAAAAAGTAACACTAATACACTCATTCATATTATAAAATTTAACTCCTAGTTGCCAATAAAATCAATACAATCAGTTTAAGAAAAAGTGGGGAAGGAAGGAATGAGGGAGGAGGAATCCTCTCTTAGATAATTAGTAACCTCTCTACACCTTTGTCTCTGAAAATGTTGCTCTTTATGATTTCTATAAGCCTTCAATTTTATGCTGCTTTAGCAACACTGTAATCAAAATTATTTCAGGAACAGTTAGGAATTGTGGAATAGCATGGGTTGTAGTTTCAGATAGGCAAGATTTCAAAGCCAAGCACCCACATTTACTGTGGACCTTGGTCAAGATTTAGCACCTTCAGTCTCCTTTGTCATCCATAAATTCATAAGGCACTTATCCTACAATGATCTGAATTTTATATCAATGCTCCATTGACATTATCTTCATGAAGGTCACCAATAGGCCCTTAATTTAAAAACTTAATGATTATTTAGCTCTTATTGTATTTGATCTCTTTGCAATATTTGACTAATCACCATTTCATAATTCTTCAAACTGTTTTCTTCCTTGGTTTCTGTGGCCTACCGTTTTCTGCCTTTTTTTTTCTTATTTTCTGAGTGTTCATTATCACTCTTGTTTGCAGATTCTAGCATCTCTGCTATGAATTAAATGAACTCTGTGCTCTTCTCCTTCTGAATTGTCTTCCCAACAAATTCCACCCACCACTGCTCTTTCCCATGGCTTCAACCCCCACCATGGACCCTGACGACTGCCCTCCATGTGCCTCCTTTCCAGAGCTCGCTCTCCAACTTGGTGTCCCCATACTGCTACTGCCTTTGAACAACTTCACTGAATTGTTCTATTAGTACCTTTCAAAACTTCCACCCCTCTAACCGAGACAGAAATCTCGCTAGAGCTCATCCCAGGCTCCTGGCTCCCACATCCCCCCAGGCTACGAAAGCTTATTGATTCCTCCTCTAAACTCTCCTGATTCTTTCTGCCACTGCTCTAGTCCAATTCCTTATGTTTAGATCAATGAAATAGCTTCTACGTTATTCAGAGTAGTTGAAATATTGTAACAGAACATTTGTAACAAATGTGGTAACAAAAATCTCAGTGGTTCAGCACAATAAAGATCTTTTCCTTGCTCCTGTCACAACCCAGTGCAAGCTGTTGGGCAGGGTCTGCTCCACTCAGGTAACCAGGCTCTTTCCATGCAGGGGCCACACCACCTCCTAGTGGCCTGGAGTCCTCTACCACACCCTTGTATCTAGCATGCCATGAGAAAAGAGAGAGGGTGGGGTTTTGTTCCGGGCTTGGTCTACAGACAACGGGAGCAGGGATAGACTAAATGCAATTAAAACTTTTATTCAAAAAGGGGAATGATGGCAGACAAATAGTGTTCACTAGTTCACTGCAATTCTGAAATCCTGCTTGACAAGTTTTATGAGGTCCCCTACCCTGGGAGAGATTTATTTGATTAAACTTTAATTCTGCTCTCTGGGAATAATGCCATTGTCCCTTTCTTCTTTGGCCGTCAGCTCTTAAGGGTTCTTACTGTCTATTTATTCACTTTGGGCATAGCTGAAGTGAATGTTACCAAAAGTTTGCAAGTCAAAAGGTGATTTCGCAGATCAAACAGTCAAAAGTATATTTAGTCTGATATTTTGGAATTCTTGACAAGTTCTTCAAAAACTTGGTAAGCTTCTGTTGTGGTATTTGATTCCATCTATAATTCTCAGGTCTTTCCTCTCTTTCTTTCCTTCCCCTTTCTCTCCTTAACTGCAGCTAAAAGGTGGCATCTATTGGATTATTGTTTCTTATTGAAAGGCCACACTTTAATCTGATCAGGTTGTCCAACTAAGAAGTTTTACTGGTCCTTCGAGGCTCCACGTGGGATCTGGAAGCCGTTGACTCTCCAACCATTTTTCACCCCAAGTCTTTGGACTCTCCTTATTGTTTTTTATTCATCTTGAAAACTGGCCAGTTCTTTCTGAGCGCATCTCTTTTTTGAAACCCCTTTGCAAAGGAAGCCAATAATAGTTATTACATGCTAACACTCTAATTCACCTTAGCAAAGGAAGCCAATAATAGCTATTACATGCTAACACTCTAATTATTTTAAAACACTTCCCCAAAAGCAGTGGTTCTTCATATGTGGTCAACACAACCCTGGGAATCCCAAAGACCCATTTAGTGAATCCAAAAGGTCAAACACACTTTCATAGTAATACAAAGAAGTTATTTGCCTTTTGCACTGCATTGGAAGTTGCACCAATGCTACAAAAACAATGATGGGTAAAACTGTTGGTGCTTTAACACACACCAAGGCAATATTACTAAACCATGTAATTGTGCTGTATCGTTGGACATTGCATCACATTTGCTGCCATGTAGTTACAGGTTTTTTTTTTTTAAGTCAGTTTGGCTTAAGAATGCCCTTAATGAAACAGTAAATATTATTTACTTCATTAAACCTGAACCCTTGAGTACATGTCTTTTATATATTCTGTAGGACCTAAAGAAAAAAACACAGAAAGCACTCTGCATATCAAAATGCAATGGCTGTCTGGAGGAAAAGCAATATGCAATTGCCTGAGTTGCAAACTCAACTCGTCTCTTTTTTATGGAACGCCATTTTTATTTGAGAGAACAAGTGATAAACAAAATATGATTATTCAGACTTTGGTATTTGGCAGTCATTTTTTGGAAAATAAATGAAGTGAGACTGTCACTTAAAGCAGAGCAACCTGACAGTATTTTTTTTGCCAATGATAAAATGTGAGCTTTCAAGTGAAAATTAAAATTTTGGAAAATTTGCATCCACCACCATGAGCTTGACAGCTTCTGAATTCTTAAAGGCTTTTCTAAAGAGCTCAGTGGTGACATTAACAAATATGATTTTTAAAAAATATCATATAATAAAAAGTGTGCCAATGGTATATAACTCAATGAAACACTATTTTCAGAGAAACACTGTAAGAGATTACAAAATCATGCATAGGTAAAAGATCCATTTAAAGTGAAAGTAAACCAATGGATTTTAACGTAATAATATGTGAAAACTTCATTGATAGGGTTTCAGATTCCACACTTCGATCAACTTTTTAAAAAATTGTCACTTGTTGAGTTATTATATAGTATCAGAGAATATCCACCATTATCTGAAATGGCTATTCAAATACTCCTTCAAAAGAAGATTCGTCTTCTAACAAGAAATACCTACACATCTGTGTGAGGTCAGATTTTCTTCATGTACTACAATGTATCACAACAGAATGAATGAAAAAGCTAGTGAGAATCTAAATGTCTTCCATTAGAATAGACAACACGGAATCTTGCAATAATGTGAATCAATGCCATTCCTTTTACTAAAATTTTTTTGGAAATACAATTATCATAAAATATGTTAATTATGTCAGCATATTGATTATGATTGTTTTCAATAATATTTTTAACTGAGTTTAATTTTAATATGGTCATTCTTGCTTAGTATAACCCATAAACAAAAGCTTTTTGTGATACTGGAGAGTTTTTAAAAGGGTAAAGGGGTCCTGAGAAGAAAAAGTTTTAAAATCCCTGTCCTAGGGAAGGGATCAGTTAACTATGGCCCACAGATAATATCCAGCTGCTTGCCTGTTTTGTAAATCAAGTTTTATTGGAACACAGCCATATCTATTTGCTTACAAATTGTCATGGCTGCTTTCATGCTATAATAGCGGAATCGAACACTTGCAATAGTGATGGTATTGCTCCCAAAGACCAAAATATTTACTATTTGTCCCATCACAGAAAAAGTGTGATGACCTCTGCCCTACAGCTTTGGTTCTCAAGCCTAGCTGTACATTAGAACTACCTGGAAAACTGTTAAAATAATATTAATGCCCCTTTCTTTCCCCAAAAAACATACAAAGAGCAATTAAGTCAAAATCTCTGGGAGTGGGGTCTGAGCATGAACAGTTTTTAAAATTCTCCAACTGATTCTACTATGTAGCCATGGTTAGGAATCACTGTTCCAAAACTCTAAGAATTTGGGGCAGAAATCCTGCCTTCCAAGTGATTCCAGCAACAGCTTATTCAAGGTTTTCCCATTCATAACCTGGGTTTACTACCTTTCAGGCGCCTAATGTTAGGGTCCTCACTGCCTGCTGGATAAACAATAAGTCAATGCCATATTTGTTTTTGTTATTTCAACAACACCCCACTGCTAGGTACAAATTTCAATATTAATCAGGATAGGTTATCTCCTGCAGCAAACAGTTCTCAGATTTCAGAGGCTAACACCATAAAGGTTTATTTCTTATGCAAATCATGGCACAATGGGCTTTGGTAGGGGGTCTTAGCTCCACAAAGAAACCCAGCTGCTTCTACCTAGAGACCCCACCATCCCTCAGGGCCTCAGGCTACACCTGCTGGATCCCTCCACATCCAGCGGGCAGGTGAGAAAAAAGGAGCAGGAAGGATGGAGTGGAAGGTGTTTTCTGGGCCAAGCCTGGAGGCTGCATACAGAACTTCTATTGGCCAGAACTTAGTCATATTGATCACAACTAAGTGAAAGGGAGGTATAAAACGTAGCCTACCTTTCTGCCAAAAAGGAAGAGCAAAAACAATTTAGTGAACGAGATTTACCCCTGTCACAATCACCTTCCTTACTAGTTTCATATGGCAGCGGTTCTCAACCTGTTGGTCGCGACCCCTCTGGAGGTCAAATGACCCTTTCATAGGGGTCGCATAAGACCATCGGACAACAAAAAGATATTGACATTACGATTCATAACAGTAGCAAAATTACAGTTATAGAGTAACAACGAAAATAATTTTATGGTTGGGGGTCACCACACCATGAGGAACTGTATTAAGGGGTCGCGGCATTAGGAAGGTTGAGAACCGCTGCACACGGAGTACTGTGAAGTACCTCCATGCCTCTGTGGTAGACTGACTATTCCCCAGCACCTGTGAATATCTTACCTTACATGGCAAAAGGGACTTTTACAGATGTGATTAAGGATAGGGACACAGACAGGGGCATATTATCTTGGACTAACCAAGTAGGCTCAATATAATCCCACGAGCCCTAAAAAATGGACAACCTCTCTGGACACAGGCGGCCTCCAGAAGCTGGGAACAACGAGGAAATTGATTCTCCTCAGAAACTTCCAGAAGGGAAAAAAGCCCTGCCAACACCTTGATTTTAATCCAGTGAGACTCACACTGACTAGACTTCTAACACAAAGAACTGTAAGACAATAAATGTGTGTAGTTTTAAGCCACTAAGCTTGTGGTAATTCATTGCAGCAGCTGAAGAAAATAAATACACCCTTCTCTTCCAGGTTCTCACTGCTCTCCTGATGTTCCCCAATTTAAATAATTGCTCACTCCTTTTTTCAAAATTCTTTAATGGCTCCTCATTCATTCACTTAATGAGCACACATTAAGCAATGATGGTGTGTCAGGCACTCTCCCAGTCACCAGGATTGCTGCGTTGAGCAAGGCAGACAGGCAGACGCACTTTCTGCTTCAATGAAGCTTAGGGTATAGTGACTACTGGGCACAGTCTAAGCTCTTCAGCGTGTCATTCAACACCTGCCTGAACAACCCACAGATCATCTCTTGACATTTTTCTCTGCCAGAAGAAGAAAAAAAGTCTTACACACCTGAAGAGTCCTAATATAATGTACTCATTAAGCATCTTCTAAGATCCCATAGTACTCCATGGCCCATTTTAGGAACATCTCTGGCCACAGTATGAAACTGTTCTGCCCTCCCTACAACTTGTTCACCTAGAAAACTCCTACGTCTCCCTTCAAAAGAAGAATATCTCAAATATCACTCCAGAAAATAGGGTCGCTCCTTGTAGACTCCCTCCTCTACGTCTCACTGCAGAGTTTATACATCCAACTTGGCGCTTACTTCACTGACTTGCAACTGCCCCTTTTCCTGGCTTCTAACAGATTCAGAGAGAAGTACCTTAGTAAATTTACTGTTAAATAAAGGCTGGGTTTCCTTCCATTCATTCATTCTCTTCAAATAAGTTCATCCAAACACGTATTTCCCCAGAACTTAATTCTGCAGAAATAGCGACAGCACCATAAAAACACCCAAATTGGAAAAACAGACAAGTTTCTAAACTTCTTTTGCAATATCTTTCCCAGCATGGATCTCCTGTCCATTTCAAAGAGCATCCTTCCTGGAGAAACATGAGATGGAGAGAAAGTTAGAGAATCCCACATGATGACAATCAGACTGAATGCAGCTACTACAAAGCTAAGGTTCTGCATGTACTTCTTTTAGTATATTTCTGCAATTTATTAAAAATTTGTGAGGTGTACTGTGCCTATACTTTCAGCACATACCTGCAACAAACAACCCACCAGCGGATTAAGTTTATATGAATAATTTCATTTGAAAAGATTTAGTCCATCTGCCTAAGAACTGGAGGGGAAAAAAATAGTCTTTTTATAAACATTTCAAGTGTAGAACATTAAACATGTTGTGAAACTATTTTGGTGCAATTTATTGTTAAGGTTTTCTAGGAAAAGAGAGACGCTGGTCTGTTTTATGCATTGACATACTTTCCTAGTACAGTCAACCACTCCATGCAAGAATCACATTCTATTTAATTGAGTGGACAAGAATCTCCCTCATCAATTATTAAATTTCCCCGCATCTGGATATTCTGTGCTCACCACAGTGAACGTTAATGTTTTACTCAGTGACACATCTGTAACATATGAATTGTGATCTGTTAAATAATTTATTGTTTAAAGAGAATATTTTGATAAATCCTTACTGTCGCAATTGCAGAGCCATTCTGCAGAGTCAAACTTTAATATGTTTTCAACCATTTCATGAACAACCACTATTTTGCACCTACTATGTGTAAGGTGAAGGAAGAGATAAGAAAAGAAACACCTGTAGAATAATTACAAGTCAGGGAATAGAGTAAACATTGATTCTGACCATAGGAACATAATTTTCAATAAATAAATCCTAGCTGTCAACACATGAAGTTTTCCTGAACATTGTCACTTATCATTTATTAAGAACTCTCATCCAGAATCTAGCCAACATTGGATTCCTGCTGGCCTTGTGGTTTAGCTTTTTTTGCACACTGAATGATAGTAATTAGCTATCATCCTCATCTTCACCTCCCAACACATTATCAGTTTTGTCGTGGGCATTGATCCTGTATGGGAACCTAACCTGCTAGCCACAGGGTACACAGGAACCAGGAAATTATCCCCCAAGAGGTCAGGGGTGCTGTCTACCTCTGAGTCAATAAGCATTAAAATCAACCAATATATTACGTTTCACACATCCCAATGGCTATAGGGACCCATTTTTTTGTTTTGAGCACAGAAATTGCAATGGTGAAGTCACAATTATCCAGCAATTAGGTTTACAGCTGTAGTTACCCTTTCAATAATCAAGTCTACAAAAATGTGTCCACCCTTCCTTCTGCTGAATTTAATCAGGAAGGTTTCTAAAAAGCTTTCATTTTTATGCAGGTTTCTGAAACCAAGGAAGCAACTGCATCTGAATGAAGTAATAATGGCCAACCTTATGAAGCAGAAAGAACAATAATTTATCCACCTAACATAAGCCTAATTTTTTAAAAAAATAGGGTATTGCCATACTTTATTTCCATATGCACAATACTGAGTCACCATAAAAAACCTGGCTGTCAGAAGAGTGTCTAATTTAGTAAATAATGAACATGAATACCTAACATTTTAGGAATGCTTTCAGCTACAGGTAAACACTCTAACTAGAGTGGACTTTTTTTTTAATTAGGAAATATTTTTTGTTCCCATAGTGAGAAACCAGAGTGACCAGTGCTGGGCTGGTTCAGCAAATCCATCATGCCAAGGACTGAGATTTCTTTGACCCTTCCTTCATAATTTCAAAGAGGCTACTGCAGCTTCCACAGTTATATCCCCTCTCCACTGGGAAAAAGGATGAGATAGTGAGAAGGGTGGTGCCAACATCTGAAAATAAATGTTTTGTCAGGAATATCCCAGAAGATGCTTGTTTGTGTTTCATAGAATTTTGTCCCAAAGTCCCTGCTGGTCTAAGCGTGGCAAGAGAGCAGAGATAGGAGAGAAAAGGAACAGCAAGCAGCCTTTGATGCTGAGAAACTGTCCACACTTAAAGCTAGGCATCAACGCTGTTAGGAGCTAGTGCAGCACTCCCGGGAGGCCTTGGTGTTCTCCTGCTACTTATAAGCAGCCTTCCAAATCCCCACCAGTGTCCATGATGAAGTAAGAAAAATAAGGCAACTCCACGATCTTCTTTAAGCACAGAAACAAGGTCATTGTGCAAACCACAGAAATTTCACGTATCTCCATATCCTGGCTAATATGAAGACCTGTTGCTCCTTTCCCAACTATAGCTTTAGCCTCACTTTATTTTTTCCATCTTATACATAAGGTTTTTAAAATATCCAATCATAGAATTACCCCCAATTCTTGAAAACAACCAATCCAGAGCAAAGCCACTTCTTTAAACCCTCCCTCAAAATCACCTGAGTCCAGATCCTATAATAATCCTTTCAGACACCTTCTATGGAAATGTCCACATGTCCCATGTGTGTGGTCTCCTTCTTTGTAATCAGTAACAAAACCAACTTGTTCCATCACAGGTGTGTTCCTGGCGGTCTTTAGCTGGAAAGTATTGACAGAGAAGATTGGGTCAACCAAACAAGAGTATTTGTCACATCTGTTTTATCCTAGTCAATTTTTAATTAAAATGAAGTACCTTAATATGTCATGCTTCAAAATCCTTAACTAGAAAAGGAGCCAGGATACACTGAACAGAACATCTGATGAATAATCAGGGGATAAGGGCTCTAATATGCTGTAATTAACTAGTTAAGCGACCCCAGTAAGTCATTAAAGGGCAGAAAAGGAACTGACTTCACATGAGTCTAGTGAACCAGTTAATATTAACCATGTTGGAGAGATGGCAAAATGAAAGCTCCAAAAGATTGAGTACATTTTCTTATTTACCTTTGATAAGTGACAGATGCAGGATTTGAACCCAGGTCCTAACTCTAAAGTCTAAAGGTTTCCCATTACCCCAAGTTGTTTTGCCAAGATTTAGCCTCTTCCTCTGTGAACTGACTAGATTGTCGGACTAGAATTTTAAAGGCTCTTTCCACTCACCATTCTAGGACTCAGATGATGAATCATAAAATTCACATTCACTCTTTTTTAATCCTACCTGATCTTCAGATGAAAGGTGCAGGAATAATGTGAGATAATGTATGTTTATGGAGTTTGGAATTTGAGCAAGCCCTTTTTTAAATAGCATGAGTCATGAATTTGATCTACCATTTGAACTTCCAAGTTGAATTAATTTTCAGTTCCTTGTAATTTAAAATATGACTACTTCACTTAAGGAATGGTAGTTGTTATAGCAGCCCAAACTAAGATAGGTATAAATGTATTTTTTTAAGACTCAAATATATCCAGTAATTATCTCTGACTGATGGGATTATGGGGGGGGGGGTTAATTTCTTTTCATTTATCTACATTTTCCAGATTTTCTACCATGAACATATATAATTTTATAATAATCTTAAAAATGTATCAAGTGAAGTTTTGAAACAAATACTAATATATTCCAATAAAAATACACTGTTCAGTATTTCAAGTGCTAAATTCACTTGTCCTTTAAGAAAAAAAAAACCCACCTAGACAAAAGACAAGCTCTCTTCATGCCATGAACTAGCTCAGAGATGCCAATCTAAGAGCCATTCTAATTCGAAGAACCATGAATACCCTTATTCTAAGGTTTGTTTTTCAAATAACTGTTTTGATTTTCTCTGCTTCCAAATTTGGAAATCTAGCTTAAAATAAATACTTTGTGTAAACTTGAACCTACATTTTTAAAAAGAAATGTTATGAAAATAAGTGTTGCCTTGTAAAATTTTCCATTGTGCTATTATCCACACATACTTCTGAGTAAACAAAAGCAATTTGTTTACTTAGCATATTTGCTTTAACATGTTGCACTTCTATTTAATTTTTAAGCCAATGCAATGTTGCAAACCAACAATTGTGCCATGATATTTGAAAAGAAATGGTATCACAGGAGAGGTTTGTTTTCGGTTGGTTTTCCTTTGGGCATTTTTTAAAAACAGGAAGTGCTTTTAAAAATCATCAAAAAGTGTGTGCCTTATTTAACTGCTACATTAATGGTATAAATTTAAACCCTGCTGAAATGAGAAGTTGAAGAATTAATTTGCCCACATAGAAAACATTACAATTAGCTACCTTGTGTTGGTGATCTACTGTTATTTAGATTAATAAGTACTATCTTATTTCATCTTCATAGCTATACTGCAAAGCAGGTATGATTAATCCTGTTGTACAGATGAAGAAATTGAGACTCAGAAAGTTTAAATAATTTGAACAATTTGAAAGTGTAAATATTTTGTGCAAAATCATACAATCATAAAGAAGACAACCAGGGTTTGAACACAGGTCTCTGACTTTGGGGCTTGTGTTCTGTTCACTCTGTACAGTGAAGTCATACCTTTGGAACTAGATTCTAAGATGAGGCTATTTTTCTCATTTGTTGCATATTGAGCACATTAGAAAATGTATCTCCTCACAACCATAGAATGGACTATTATGAAGTCACTCAAACTCATGATTCTGAAAAACCTTTAATGACTTGAGACCTACCCTCAGTATAAAGTTTTGCATATGACTAAGGAGTTTGAATATGTAATTGATACCATCTTCTTCCCCAGCTTGGGATACGAACAACACGGCTCTGCAAGTACAACCCCAAGTCTCCTGGTCTATTTTTGAATTCTTCTCCCAGTCTGTCCAATTATTCTCATGGTGCTTATTCTCCCCAAAGGATCACGTTGTATGCTCTTATCTTGCTCCTAGATCCAACAGAAAATGTTTCCGCTTAGGCTGGGCGTCTCTATAATGAGTGTTCTCTTGATGCCGGTTGTTCCAGAACCTCCTTCTGAATTGATATTTTGTCTCCAATGCTGGAGATTTTGTGGTAACACCTGATGCAACCTGAAGGTGCCCCCTGAGTGGACCACACACTGGGTGTCCCTGGCATCCTTGCTCACCAGTATGGAGAGCAGTGAGCAAAGGCCACCCACCAGAGACGGGCTGTAACTGAGACACCTACTCTGGTCTTTGCCATAACTTCCAACTCAGACTTTGGCCCAGGAAAAGGAGTTACTAGCCATGAGAGAGGATACCTATGTCAAATCTGGCTTCAACTCCCAAAGTTGCAACTCTGTGGATTCACTCAAACACCCACTTCCATTCCAAAATGATAGGGTTCCAAAGGGCCTGAATCAAGCTCCTTGTATACCAGAACCAATCTTCCCCTGATATCTTTTCATATCCACTAGTTTAACTCAGTCACACCCTCTCGATGTAGTCTTTATCAGCCTTTCTGTGCACTTTATTGACACCTGAACTTTGTCAGCCTCCCCCTAGGCCATCCTATAAGCTTTAATAACTTTTCAACTAAAAAGGAAAAAAAAATATCTTAAGCCATTGGTTTCCTTGGAGGAAGTCCCTCTGTTCCCATGTAAGTTCTGTATAAAAAGGCTGCTCAACTTTTCCCTGGCAGAATCTAAGTTCCACATAGAAAGAGATGTGCCAACGAGGGCCATGTGACTGTGCCTGTCTTGGATTTCTGAACCCAAGGCACTTGTATAAAAATGTCCTGTCACCAAGTTATACAGATTTTAAAATGTGCATAAAAAATAGACTAAAAGGGAATAATTACACTTAAGTAGTTGTCAGAGCAATGGAGGCTGTCGTACGCAGCACAGCTCTGAGAGGGATTGGTCTCACGGGCTCCACGAAGGACAGCACACCCTGTTGTGGTCTCTCTCGGCATCTTTGATGGCAGTTATCCCTCAGTGAGATGGATGATATTGGGTGATTTTTATTTGCTTAGATAGACGCCACAATAATGATTCCATCTATGCTTTGCTTTTCAATTCCCTTGTGAAACAAATACCAGTGGAGGATGAGTCACCTGAGGAAGTCACATGTACTTTGAAGGCTAAACAGGAAAGACCTCTGATAGCTGAGTGAACTTCTCAGGGTTGACAAAAAATAGATGCGGTTATAGGCCCTACTGTGCAGGCAGCATACCAACCTTATCCCAGGATTTTGGGGGGCTGGAGTCCTTCCAAAACAAACAAAAAATGATATGGGGGAGTCAAGTCACTGGGAACTAAGAACTATAAGTTTTCAACTCCAAGCAGAGGCAACCTGGATTGAAATGAATACTCAAACACCGCATGGGGCATGCTAGGTTAAGGGCAGCAAGAGCACATCTCTCCTGCAGTGTCAGAGAGTGGTGGTCATCCAAAGAGACCATCAGTTTTCAGAGTCACAGGGGGATGGCAGGAAATAACGGCGGCAAGAATAACTACAGATGGAATCAACACCAGAGCTCTTCCTGCTGGGGTCTGGAAATCTAATGGGCTCCTAGGAGAGGAAGAACCCCCAGGGAGAGATACTAGGTCAGCCTATGGACGTATGATCCTCTTTCCATTTAATTTGGAGAAATAAGAGGTTTGAAACTATGGGCAGTCATTGTTTCATCAGGCCTTTCTTTATCTTATGAGTTATCTGCAATGGGTGCTCATTACTATTTTAAAAATCAACATTACTAGCTTAAAATTAATATGACAAATTATATAATCAGATATATATTAACTCTATATGTTAGTTTAGTAATTAAAGAATGTGCTATTGGCTTTAAGAAAAGAAACACATTAATACTTTCAGGCCACAAATCTATCAGATAGAAAATAGTACTTCAATGTGCTAGAAGAGATGGGGTCCTACTAGAACATACCGAGAGAAGATAGGCAAAACCCCTCAAGCCAAAGTTTGCTTGAGGATATATTGGCCCTGATAATGTTACACATTCCCTCATCTCCTACAGGAAAAGTTTAGGCAGCGAGGAGGTAAATATCTTCTGTTCATTATATGACTGGCCCCATTTAAAGTATTTCTGGGAGAATATTAATAATAACAACCCTGAAATCAACAATGACCTCCCTTTTCTTTCCTTGGATTACTTTGGAGAGACCTCTCATTTATATTAATGCCAAAGATTTTTTTCTTGTCAGTCTTATCCCTTATATCCTCTTATTTACATTGGTCATGCCAGAGTCCAGATGAAACCTGTATAGGTTTTAAATTTCTCTTCACTGTAGCCCCCTGCAGAGGAGCTATATTTTACTCCACTCAAAATGTTTATTGCCAAAGACTTTCACTACTCTTATGTAAACTACTCAATGTGAAATTTAAACCCACACATACGTGCAAAGTTTGCACTTAGACTAGGTTTCAAATTTTACTTTGATTTCTATAAAGTCATCCAAGGATTTATTTTAACCTCTTTTATGCAGAAGACATTCTGGTAACAAAATGTATGAATTACTTCAGAGAAAGAAAACATAATGTGACGATGATTAAAGAAAACTCTTTCTGGAACGAAGCATGTTATTAAAATTTACCACATATTTTAATTGTGTTGGCTAAAACCTTCTGTTTATAAACTAAGACACTGGGAGGAAATATGGAGGAATCGTGTCACCTTTATTATTAAAATGCATATTTTTAAGAACTGTGGAAAACTGCTAGTCAGGTGCTGAATCTCAGTGGCTAAATCAATCAATCAATCAATAAAAAAAGAAAACATTTCAGCTAGACTAAAATAAGAATTACCTGAAGGACTCTCATTCCTTTTTCGAGTTAAAATTCTTCTACCTCATCTAACCATCCACTC
This sequence comes from Hipposideros armiger, assembly GCF_001890085.2. Taxonomy (NCBI): domain Eukaryota; kingdom Metazoa; phylum Chordata; class Mammalia; order Chiroptera; family Hipposideridae; genus Hipposideros; species Hipposideros armiger. The sequence goes on along the minus strand of NW_017732072.1, from coordinate 41,232 downwards.
CCATCGTGGTGGTAGAAAACAATACAGCTGCAATTTAAAGTCAAAATTAATATATTACAACAGGTTTGAGAGTGAAGCATTGGAACCAGTCAGACAGCTTCCTGTGATGAGAACCCACAACTAAGAAAAATTAAACTTCCTATAATTTTATAAATTACAGCAGGGATACCTGTAATTACCCACATAAATGATGACCAAAAAATTTGCCCTTAAGCTGTTGGATTACGTTTGAAGGGAGGCTGCCTTGTTTGCTATACTTAAGAAAGAAGGCATGTTGACACACAGAAGAAGAATAGCTAATGCATTTTGGATAGCACTGAGAAAAAAGATTTTAAAGAAACCTGATAAACAGGACATGGCTGTTTTCTATAAGGAGATTCAACAAGCCCAACAAAGTAAGAAGCCACCTGTGATAGCCTAAAGTAGCCCTACACACACACACACACACACACACACACACACACACACACACACACACACACACCCCCCACCCCCATCCTTTTCCACTAGCTCTTCCAACACGACATTAGCTGGCAGGCTGTGATCTAGAGTGAAGCAGGTCTGGTGTTTATTTTCCTTTTTGGATATGGCTAACGCTGTGAATCAAGCCTGACTCCCTTGAGATAGGAACAAGTTCTACAGCCTCTCGAAGCTACAGAATGCCTGCTCCCAGACAACTGGCAGAGCCTGCAAATGTTAAACCCATCATAAAAAGCAAACATCATTTCAGTCCTGATAAATTAGACATAGAAGATGAAGAAAATGGCATGCATTATTCCTGTAACCAGTCATCTAAAATAAATGGGCTCATTTATACATAGCTTTGGTATTTAAGAGATAGTTGAAGGCAGACAAGCTTAAAGTATAAGTTAGAACATGTCATATCAAGCAACTTAAGAGAGTCCCATAACTGGTATGATTTTTTTCCCCTGAATGCACAGTTCCCATTCATTATTCCAGGTGGAAGTGTCATCAGTGTCTCTGTAGCACATTATAAAATCTTAATGTAAGACTCTTCTATCTATAAGCAAGGTGTTTCTTTTTCTTTGCTTTATACAATACACAGACTCCAGAGAGCAAAGTTCCTGTAACACATTATTCCTAACAAGGCTCTTCCCACCACCCTTCCCACAGAGTAATCACGAATTATTTTGCAGGGTTTTGACATTTACCTACTTGAATACAAAGGTGTTTTGAAAACTCTCACTATATTTGTTATTTAATTCTAATGGGTACACACCCTTCATAAACAATCCAGTGCTTGTCACAATAGAAGTAGCTTATTTACCCTAGCTAAAAATATGGTGATATTTTTAATAGAAATTATCATTGCATGGAGGTATTCTCTGGCTAGACCCATTAAAACCAGTCACCAGATAAAGAATACCTGTAAATGTTCTTTCGTAGGCAAAATATTCTTAATTGCCTAGCCTACATTCTGTAGTTCAGTTAAATACTTTCTGAAACTACCTGTCAGTAAAACAATGCTGTGTTGTTTCACGCTGTCACCTAATACCTTAAAAGAATGTAGTATTGGAAAGTTTACTGAGTCACAAGTGGGAAGACCTGATGGAGATTTTTAACTCTACAGCTATGATTCTCTCAATGTTCAGTTTTCCCTTTTGTCAAATATTGTATAATTTTAGGGACTTAAGCAGGTCCTTAAAATGTCTCACCCAAAGAGGAATGCAAGCTATCCAGGAAAGAAGGAAAGAAGGAAGGAAGGAAGGAAGGAAGGAAGGGCAGAGGGAGGGAAGAACCACCCACTTGGGTCCTGCAGCACCAAAGGAAGACTCCGCGATTTTATCCTCCATGTGGATCTCTAACAACCCAACTATAGCCATCATTATTCACAAAACTCTTGTGTTTAAACCTTTAAACAACCCACTGAATATTAAAGTAGGCATCCTGCAGATTGCTTTACCACAGAAACAACAGGTTAAAAAAATACATAAGTATAATCATAAAGAAAAATCTCAAAGTAAGAAATGAAGTTATCATACATGCAACTTAGGCATGCTGAGGTTTTGAGGTGACCTACAGAATTCATCCAGAGTTATAATCCTTATAGGTAGATCTTTGTACAATTGCTCCAAAAAATGTACATTCTGAACCTATGCTGCATGAGCTGGACTCCATCTACTGCAGTTCCTAATTTTCAGTGCATATGCATACAGCAGAACAACACTCCATGAGACGGTAACATAGCCTATGTGAGAATGACAATGTAGGAATCCTGAAAAAATGCTTTTAGATGGCATTTAAGGGCAGTCAAAAATCGCCAGATGCTTTCAATTATAATGTCACCAGTACTTATATCTCTGTTTATCTGTCATTGCCTCAAGCCTTGGTTTCTGCTGATGAAATCTGTCTTAGTAACAGTTTCATAATATTGCTTCTAGATATGTAATGGCCACAGAGACTCCACTTTCTACTTAACATGTCCTAATGAATCCCACATTTTCATCTTTTCCCACAGGAAAGGAACATGGTATATTAGAAGCAAATTAATGCATAATGATCTCTCCCTGCTCCCCTATCCTGAATAAGTCTCTGAATCTTCTCTATACAATCTCCATAAAGTCCTATATTCTTTCATTTTTAAATAAATAAACCACTGTTTGATGTTGGCTTTTAAAAATGATGCTAATATCAGTCACACGTCTTACAAAGATCTAGAACTTATTACAAACTCATTAAAATCAACAGCAACAAAAAGGAAACAGAGCTCCAAAAGGCCAGAGCTTTAGCTAATTTACATAATCACTAACAAGTAGTGTCACCAAGTGACACTGGAAAAGTGGGATACAGCCTCACCATCAAATCTGTAGTTCCAATACCGTATACATACACATACCACACACGTGCATATTCACCACTTAGGAAAAAAACCCGGTTAAACTCTCAAAGAGATTTTTTGTAACACTTGCCTTAAAATGAATTTTTTCCCCACAATATTATAAATCATGGCATTTTAGATCTCCCACTATCTGCCATATTCCATTCAAGATGATTAGTATTTTAAAGGTAAGTTGAATACATTTTAAGAGGAAGTTAATGTACTGAACACTTTAACATGGTGACATATAGGCAAATTCTGTGTATATAGGCGGTATTCCAAAAACATCCATTGTTATTTTTGTGTGTCAGAATGAGACCTGAGGCATTGAATATGTACATGTTGAATATTCGCAAATCCTCTTAAGGGCAGGCCATCCATGGGTTGGGGGACAAGCACCTACAGTCGCTTGGCACTGCCAGCTTGTGGGGACACTTGCAACTCTCACCCTCAAATCTTCATTGAATTCTGAAGCCATAGAGGCTGCCCCAGGATAAGCCTGGCTTCTGGCGGATAAATAATAGGTCCATCTTTTCTTACATTTTCCTGGTTATTTTGCTACATAGGTTGCACATGTTTCCCTCTGTAAGGCCTACTTGGCAAGTAGTTTTTCTAGGATATGGAACTGGAATACCAAGAAAAAATTCATGATCACAAGACAACCTAAAACCATTGACATTTACCATGGTTTATGACAATCAAGTACCCAATCTGTTAATGATGGACTCATATGAAATACTACATCTTTGTTGATAGAACCTAAACTCCTAAACCTGCCTCTTTTAAAGGCCTCGGAGATTTTGCCAAAAAGTTCATCTTTCCCCTTCTCTGTGGAATACTGTGAGTTGCCCACCAGCAGCCCGTTTGCCCTGTTGCTGCAATCAGAACTCCAGTCTGTATGTGCTTATCCTCAGGGGGTGAATTACGAGCATCCTAAGACAATAATCATTATGCCGTTCCCTTTGCCAAGTAGCCATTTTCTCAAACCTGCCTTTGCAACTAAGAGTGACAGTATTTCCTGATAAAAGAACAGATGTGTCCCGGGCTTCCTCTCCCCTTTTCTCCCGATATGGATATGAAATTGGCGTTGGCGCAGCCATATTAAAAACCATAGGGCCTTAGCAGAAGAGGGAAAAGCCAGAAAATGGAGGAGGATAGAATGGAAAGCTAGAAAGATCCTATATCCTTGAGCATTGGAGCAATGGAAGCAATGTCAACAATTGCCTATCTCCTTACTTCTTGTTATATGACAAAATACTAACCCGTATGTATTTAAGCCACGTTTTCTGTTACTTGCAGCCAAAAGCAACCTATCTGAAAACTTCTGCTTCATGCCTGCAGTGAATTCCCATTGGACTATTCCCTTTGCCCCAAACATCACACACTTTCCTACCTTCTTATCTTTTCTCCACTTCATTTTGCGTATGGCAGGTGTTTAATAAATACTATAAAATGAATGGTGTGAACCTGTTGACTAAATTTTAAGTTTAAATAAATGGCCCATGACCAGATCAATCCATCCAAAATTATTCACTGCCTAACTATGATGTGTAAGACATGGTACTCCCATTAATTTAAATTTGGAGCTTTCATTTAATCAGAACCATTGTATGCATTCCACATGATTTCTTTTTTGCATTTATAAAGAAAAAACCAAAGGCCTCAATACTAGTTGGATATACAGGGTGCTTGCCTAGAGGACGAGCCCCCCTGCTGCGTGTCTAGCTTATTGCTGGTACTCAATGAATATTAAATAATAATAATGCTATGGGTATCATTCCGGTTCTCTGACATTGTTACAACTTTTTACTGTGTTTGTGAAGTGTGTGAGATCCTATAATAAAAACGTTTTATGGAAATAAATGCACATTACATACAGTTTGTCAGTCAGCTTAGCCAGGTCATTTTAGAAATGCATTAGGCTCAGATAAAGATGTATTTTAAAATTCTCTGTTAGTGTGATTCCACTCAGGAGTGTAGGGTTCCTAATTTACTATAATAAATTACATCTCAAAAGCATTTATTATCAGACTGCAACTATTCTCAATTCTAGGGGGAAAAAAGGAATCATTCTTTCTTACAGAAAAACCAAACTAGGGCAAAAATATCTTTTAAAATAAAAAAGTAAACTTAAGTCATACCTCTACTTAAAAGTATTCCTGGGAGATTTTGTTTTGATCATTTTTGAAACTACAACTATTAAAGAAATTTCAAATTCATTCACAGAACTATTACTTCACAGGTGCTGTCAAAAGTCCTGAGAGGGTCCCACTGGCATTTGTCACATCTCAAAACTTCCAAAGAAGTCTGTGCTTCATGGAATTTTGCTTGAAATTGCTATAGTTTATCAACCTAAGGAATTATTAATGCACAATAATCCCCATTGATTTTTTGCTTGTTTGTTCCTTCACTCTATTTCTGAAACTATATAAAACACTTTTTTCCTTGCTTACTCAACTCTGTTTTCATAATCAGCCCATCAGCTGAAGACAAGAGAGGAACTCCTTGAAAAACTCTTTTTAAAAAGTGTGGAGAAGTTTTTTAGGGTAGAATAGTCTTCATTTAAAACCACTGTTATTTTTATTCCTGGGCATTTTTCCCAGAGAAATGCAACCTGATGTTCACACATAAACCTATATACTAATGTTTCTAACAGTTTTGTGTCTAAAATCCAAACACTGGCAACAACTCAGAGGTCTGTCCTTCAACAGGTGAATGGTTAAACGGTCTGCAGAGCATCCGTACCATGAAATACTACTCAACAATGAGAAGAATAATTCTGATACATGCAACAACCCAGATCAATCTCCAGAGAGCTACGCTGAGTGAAAAAAGCCAATCCCAAAAGTTAGAAACTTATGATTCCATTTATAACATTCTTGTAATCACAAAATCATAGAAACAGAGAACAGATAAGTGGTTGGCAGGGTTAAAGGTTGGGAAGGGCAGAGGGGAAGTGGGTGTGGCTATAAAACAGGCAACAAGAGGGATGCCTGTGGTGATGGAAACACGCCATAGTTTGACTATATGTATATCAATATCCTAGTTATGATATTGTCCTCATGTTTGCAAGATTTCCAACTGGAGGAAACTGGGTAAAGGGATCTTTACATGTTATTTCTTACAACTGTACATGAATCTACAATTATCTCAAAATGAAAAGTTTAATGTTTGCCCAGCATCCATTCCATCTCCTTATGACAACTCCCAGATGTTTCTTGGAACCACCTCTTCCTATTTTCAGCCCATATGGTCCAGGTGGTTTAATCCAATCGTGGGCTTCGTGGATGGATATGTAATTCAGACCCGCTTGATCAGCCTAGTCCATCTCCCTCATTCTAGTTCAGGAATGGTTATGTGATTCAAGTTAATACACTGATACTCAGCAGAGCTGTGGAGGAAAAGAAGCTCTCCTTACTGAGGTGGCTTAGTTTCATAAGATGAAAAGCTTGAACCATCAGGGCTCACCACATTGAGCCAACCAGAGAATGGAGCCAGTGAAGAGGAAAGTGGGGCCAAAAGATGGAGACTTGAGTCCTAATAAAGTCTGTGGGCCTGAATCCACCCAGCCTGAAGCAAGTGTACCCCCTGGACTTTCCAGTTATATGAACCAATAAATACCATTTTTGATTAGATTTTTTTAAAGTTTAATTTAAAAAGAACTTTAATAAAGGTTAGTATCACAGTCCATATACAACACACATATTTCTGTAAGCAATTTAGTAAAGTTTGAAATACTTTATACCACAACAAAATTATTATTCCACCAGTGAGAACTCTGACTTGTACTTTTTATCTCTTAAGTTTAATGTCAGTTCTCCTTCCTTTCTGATCTTGGCCTCCCACTAATTTTTTTGAACAACCAAAGTGTTTTCTATTGTATGCTGTAGTTTTTGTATTTTGCCCATTTTTTCACTGGAGTGTACATTATTAATTTGTAAGAGATCTTTGTATATTAAGGATAGTAGGATTCATTCAGTGTATCGTGTATGCAGAAAATACTTTTTCCTACTGCCCATTTGTCTTTCATTCCACTTGGAATGTTTATTTCATACAGATGTATTTAATTTCTTATACCTAAATTTATCAGTCTTATTTTTTTTATTATTTCTGGCTTTTGTGTTATACTTTAAGAAGACTTTCTCCAACCACAATATTATGTTTAAAATCTGCCCATATTTTCTTGTTACATTTATAATTTCTTTTTTAAACAATAAATAGTATTAAGAGCACAGTAGGAATAACATATTTTCCCCAGATAGTTACATGTTGGAGAAAAATTTATTCACTAATGCATATTTTTCTGACTCAAGATTGTAACTTTTCCAAATGCTAAATCCCTATACATGTTTGGGTCTGAGGATGGACATTGGAATTTTTTCTTAACATCTACGTCTTAGCTCTTACCACATTGTTTTAGTTTCAGTAATTTTATGGTATATTTTAACAACTGGTAAGGCAATGTTCCTTCTTAGTATTTTTCTTATTCAGAATTCTACCATCTGTCCTCACATATTTATTCTTCAAACTGAAATTTAGAATCATTTTGTCAAGTTCCTTATCACCTTCCCCACAACAAATTGTGATTTTTATTGATAATATGCTGTGTACAGAGTAAATTTAAGCCAAATGTTTAAAAACCTTAAGTCTACTTTTCTAAGGTATATCTCTCCATTTATTCAAACCTTTTGTCATGTTCTCAAATATTTTTGCCATACTATTATGTAGAATGTTGTAATTTTATTCATCTAGTTCCTGCACATTCCTTAACACTATTTTAGGTAATAATATTATTTAGTTATAAAGGTAAATAGGATGTTTTTGCTATATATTTTCTTTATAAGAATGTGGTAGATCAGAAAGCTACTGATTTTATTTTGTAACAAACCACCTTAATGGATATTCTTATTTTCAAGCATATGATTTTTCAATATTTTCCAAAAAGATCAGTTGATTTACAATAGTTCAAGAAACAGTTTGGTGACTAGTATAATTTAAAATGAAACAAGTGATTGCTGGTTTAAAATACATACACACACACACACCCCTACACACATATCTGCATACAAATCCTCTAGATTGGGTCATGCTTTCTTCCAGAATTTAAATATTAGCAAAAGCAAAAAATTCAGTAGCTTTATAAAGCACACATTGTTTTCAGAGCGCTTCCTCTGCACCGCCATCTTGTTTCTCGACTGAGCATATATATCCCTGAGTGACTGCACCAAGAAACTACTCATTTTTAGTGATTCTCAAAAATCAGATATTGCAATATAAAAATCAGAAAAGGAAGAACATCTCATCAGATGCCTCTGTTACATTCTTTTTTACCAGGTTCACAACATATGATTAACAATGCTCATAAACTTGGCTCTGTGATTTTGTGTTTAATGATTGAAATCCATTAAACTATCCTTTTATGGCTGATGATCTGTCAGCTGAACGTCCAGCAGTTTCTTTTTATAGAAATATGATTTGATCTGCAATGTCCTGGAACATGTTTTTCCAGTTATTTGGCTTCGAGCTTATGCTAATTACCAAGCATTATCTCCCAACTTCTGTGGCACACACAAACATTAAATTCACCTCCCTTTGGAAGCTTCCTCTGATGATGAATCAATGGAATTTCTACAGCATTCACTGCACGTATTACTTAAGTGATAGTTTTCTTTCCTTAGCCTGTTGTGGTACTAAATTTTATTTTCAATGTGTCTTATCTCTCTAAAGTTCCTTTTCAGTGGTGTAGAGAGAAGAGGAATTAATATTTGAACTCCCACTAAGTGCCAGGTTGGTCTAATTGTTTTAAGTACATTTTCCCATGGTAAATATTCGTCTTATTGACTGTTACATCTCCTAAGACACCTACTCCAGCACCCAGTAAATAATAGATGCTTGTTTCTTATATGACTATAGTGTTTCTCTCTTAAATAATTTCCATCTAAGTGAAACAATAGTTTTCTTAAGTCATTAATGTTACTTTAAGTTGCCAGCATTAACAATAAAAGTTCATTGTTAATTAAGAAATATAAGGAATTCGGGGTTTTAGTTTTAATTACAAAGAGTCAAACAGTTTTTATTAGTGTTATATTTACTCAAAGAAACAACCTGAGCTATAGCAGAGCCTTGCTGAAAGTTATAGAACATTCATTTTTTCTTTCATAACAGCTCTTTTGAGTAATAATTACTTAGTAACATTAGTTAACTCCTCCTTTTTCACTGATTCTGCTAGACATAGATTAGTTTGTATCTGAATCCTAAAAGTGTAGATCAAACTCCTTCATGTGTACTTGAAACCCAACTAATAATAGAAACCATTTACTGAGTGATTATTATGTTTCAGATACTGAGCTAGTGTTCTACACATGTGATCTAATTTAATTATTACGACAACCTGCGAGGTTGATGGTATTATTCTCATTTTAATGATGAGAAAGCGAAGGCTTAGAAGAGTCAAGTCAGATAGAAAGCAAGTCTGAGTTCTTATCCATTTACATACACAAGAATCTAAGAATGGAGTTCCCATTCATGGCAGGAGTGAATGATCTCCCCTCCTAGTGAACTCTGTAAGAAATCAGGGGACTTCCATGGGACGGATCACTACTATGACTAGATACAGAAGCTAGGATTGTGAGAATGAGCTCTTACTGGGAACACTTTCAGAAACACTATCTCACTGAAACCCCACATCTATCCTATTACATCACCGTTGTTTCCATTTACAGATGGAAATGACTCAGTCACCTGGCTAGGAAGAAGCAGAGAGAGATTCACACCCAGGTTTTGTAGGTCCAAGTCCAACACTCCCACCCACCATTTAACTAAGTTTCACAGACACGGTGGCAGAAATGGCAAAACCTGTCCCTTGTACTGTCACACCCATAATATCCTAAAGGTTCAAATCACCCTCAGTGCAGACGTCATGGCTGTTCCAAACATGTATCAACCAGAGATCAATGCTGATCTCTATGTTAAAAAAAAATCTCTTATCAGTGTATTTTTTTTTATATCCTGTTTTTCTTTTTCCTGGATATCAGCAAAATGCCAACTGAACAGTTAAAATGTTTAAATTTCTGTAAATAACTTTTAGTTCATTTGATGCTCTATTCAGTTTGACCTACATTTTATAAAATTAATTAGCTGCTTGAAAATGATAAATTGTTTCAGCTTAATTATTCTGTACAATCCGAATATGCCACTCACCATGGACTATTGTTTAAAACTCTCCAGCTGCTTTCTAAACAATCCTACGTACTCCATTAGGCCTTACTCGTCCTGTGCCCTGTATTCTTAGGACAGAAAGAGCTGTGCTGCCCTTCATGACTCAGTCTCCATGCAGTTAGATTGGGGACATGAGACCAGTTTGGGCTGGTGGTCTACATAAGTATGAAATCTTTAAACCTCACCATAAGGGTAGGTGTTCTCTGATTTCTTAGATTCTGTATGTGTCTGTTTTGGCATCCAGTGATCATAGGGCCAATTATATTAACTTTCTTTTCTGTATTTGTAATGCTTTGTCATTTGGGGGCCTCACTTACCTGGGGAGAGAGGGCCCCCTCCCAGGGCTAGCCAATTCTTAGAGCTAGCAAAAGGCTCAGCCAGGAGCACATCTCTCATACACAAACCAACCAATCCTGAGTCTGTAGCCCCAACAACTGCCTCCTTATCTAACGTTCACATACCAAACCAATATTTCCCCTGCCCTATGTCATCCCAGGGCCTGATACCAGGCAACAAGAAATCACCTCTATAGCCCGAAGCCCATGGGTATTATCCCAATAGGTATAAAGCCCATGAGTATTAATCAATCCTAAACTGTTTGCCCTGCCCTACCTTTCCCACACAATCCTTAATAAAGGCTCTGGTCTAAACTCACCCCTCCTTCCTGTCTTCTGTCACCTGACCAAGACCCTGCACTTTTCCCATGGCCCTTTTCCTTCCAAGCCTCCCTCCTTTGGCTATACTCACTTTACCAGATCACATCTAACATGTACATTCTTTGAACAGAACGTACAATTTTTAATCTCATTTTAGAGATGACAAAACTGAGGCCCAGAAAGTTTAAAGGATTTGCCCAAGATAACACGACGAGCCAAGATTCTAATCTGTGCAGACAGGCACCAGAGAGCAGTAAATCAGGGCTCTGTCTCCTTCTTAGCTCGCCTTTCCCCTCTGCTGCTCCCTCAATAGCACCTGAGTGGATGGGTTTTCTTTGCATTTACTTGATGTGATACAAGGCCACGTGGATATTTTTACAATGTTCTCAAAAAGGAAGAACCATAGATTTAGTACTTGAATTGATAGTCTGCTGTGCTTTGCTATTACAAATCCCAGTTTTCTGTAAAGTTTTGCTCAGTTTTCTTATTTTTAGTCTTTAGATTTCTAGATACCCTTCTATTTCATGGTCTTCTGGCCACCAATATCCCTGAGTATCCTTGCCCATCTCTGACACAAATCTAGTCCCATTGGTTCTGATACACATAGGGGAAAGAAGCCGGAGTTAAGGAGATTGTCTGCGAACTATATTCACAAAGACATGTAAATTGGCATTTGGGTGGGTGAGAGTGGCTCTTTTTTTCTAGGCTACATCACATTGTAACTCACCTTTACACCAAGGCATCAGTATTTCTACCACCGCCATCATCAAAGCTCCCAGGATTTCTGTTACACTCAAGTAAGCTAATCTAACATGACCTGATATAAAACCAGATATTATAGTCCCAAGCTTTGGTAAAGAGGAAACCAGGGCAAAAGTAATTATTAGTGTATTAGGTTCGTTTCCCCCAGAGAACAGACCTCAGACCTGGACATGTAACCCTTTAACCTCCAAGAGTAAACCTTCTATTAACTCTTTCTCCCAAGGATCCTTTAGCAGACCAGAATACTTACATGGACTTCTTAGACAACTCATGTATTTGCCCTAGATCAATACCAAGAGTGGGGAAAAAAAGGTTTCAGGCTAATGAACATAAAATTATTTTGCCTTGTGTAGATTCAGCCTTGGTGTTAATAAGAAAAGGTAGATGTGTAATAAATATCTCCCACCACAGGTAGAAAGGTAAGCGAGCTTGTTATGGGAATCTACCAATGCCCTAGTCTCGTGTTTCCAAGAAAGCGCTTCTAGAGTAACACTTGCTCTGGCTTTCCTACGTGCCCCTCTGTGTTTTCCAAATAAGGAGGAAAGACACAGATCATTAAGGAGATTAGAGCAAGGAACTGTGTAAGTGTGTCTCAGTCCTTGCACATCAGCTCTTTCAGATCTACAGAGGAGGATGGGCTTTCAATTGGGGCAACAGAGAACAGTTCAGGTCCAGGTGAAAAATACTTTGGGGTCCCTCAAAGGAGGGTAGACTAACAAAATCTTTATGGGACTTTGTATTTCAGACCCCCAGCCCCAGTTACTTGTACTGGCTTCTTCCCCTGACCCCAATCCCCTTATTGTCACTGGCCTTCTCCCCCATTCTAATCTTTGAATCAGGGCCCAAGATTCCTTCCTGGAACTCCATCCCCCTCAGGGTCAGCTGCCAGAGTTCAGCAGAGGTGAGTATATGCTTAGGGGAAAACAGTCAGAAACAATCAAATTCTCCAGTACTAAGGTGACATCTAAGCTCCAAACACAAATCCAGTCTTAATAGTTGATCATTTGATCCTGATCTATCTGGCTCTGCACATTTCTCCATCACTTCCAAACCCAGAGGATTTATGGGGTAGAAGTAACAATCCCCCACGTCTTCAAACCTCAACCGAGTCCCATCAGAGGTAATCTAAAAAGCTATAAAATGTTTCTTTTAACACCTACCTTGTACTAAAGAAAAATATAATAATAAGACAAAAACCTCAGCAATCCTAGTTTCCCTAGGTCTCCCTGAGTCGGAAGTTTATTTCCTGATAATATCAGATAGTTATATGTCTTCATTCTGACTTTTACTTCGTTGTTGAATCACAGAATCTCAGAAATGAAAATAATTGTATGGACTACTGAGTAAGTATCTTGCCCAAGGTCACAAAGCTAGTTATTGACAGAGCTAAAGATAAAATAGTCTTCTCATTCCCCATTGGGTTCCTTCCATTATGCTATACTCCCTTCTAGTGCTCCTTTGGTGAGCTGATTCTATGTGTTTCTTCGTTTCTTCTTTAACATACGTTTTGTGATGGCAAGCAGATAATGTGTTAGCCATAAAACATCAAAACTTGAAGTAGAAGTAGAGAAAACAAATACCAGCCCTCCTTTCACTTTACTGATGAGTCAATGGAGAGCCAGAGAGATGGCACAGCTCAGCTGAACTACACCGCTTCTGCGTCTTAGCTCAGTTCTCTTTCCTACACAGAAACACCCATTCTAACGTTGCAAGCCAAAACTTCAGTGTTATTTCTTTCTGCTTGGCCAGTAGCAGAGAAAATAGTAGATATTTAACCTCCTAAATAAAAGGATAAATGATACATTATTATAATTGTCACATAACTCTCTACAGAGACCATTTTATTGATTGATTTAAGTTAGTTTCCCCTAAAAACTTACTGTGTGCCTTTTTGGTAATAAGATTAACCATCCTAGTATAGACAACATTTAGAACACCAGCCCCATTTCTTAGGTGGAAAAAATTCAATGATGAATGCTGATGAAAACCATTAGTTGTGCAAAACCATATTAAGTTGTTTCACTAATAAGACAGGGGATGTTTAATGAGGCATGTCTCAACAATAAATAACAACAATCATAAAGGGAAATTTACTGTTTCTTTGCTCCACTGAACATTTGTCACACACCCCAGAGCACTGGAAATTAAAATTGGAAATAATTGTTAGTGTAGAAGTAAAAAGATAGAGAATGTTTAAAAGAGCTCAAATTACATTTTGGCCATAATTTGTAAAAAATAGGCTCATCTCTAATGCAAATATATGAACTGAATAATGTCACATTTATTATACATGCATTCGTTATCTCTACAGAATAATAATGTGAATCTTGAGACTCCTAAGAGGTTGTGATGTTTTGGAAGTCTTTACTCAAAGACTGTGATTTATAATTTTCACAGAAAATGCTGGATGAATGAAGAGCTGACCCACCTAACAAGTGCCACAGTGTGTGCATCCCAAGCTTGAGGGCCTCCTCTTTAGAAGGACAGACCGAAAGCACTGACAGTTCACAGTGAGACCACCACAGAGGACACGAGTCAGGTCCCAAGGAATAAATCCCAGCTGGGACCAATCAGCACTTCTGCTTCTGCTCTAGGATGTGAGCTACCCACCCAGACTGGGAGCTCCTCCTGACTGGAGATGACAGACATGTCATGCACCATTATATAATAGCACCATCTAGATAAAACTGCCCCTGGCAGGATGCACTTCTGAAACATCCTATCTCTTCCCCTCTAACCTTGTTCTTTTTCTGAGCAGCTTCCCTGGTAACTCTCCCGTTCTACCTCTTCTGCTTTCTAGGTCTTCCAAACATGGCTCCCAATATAAGCTCGGAAGGGAAAGGACTGTTCCTGTCTTGTTCATTGTGGTCCCCACAGCGTCCGACATTAAGAAAGTCTGAAGCATCATCGACAATTGGTTCTATGTCTCTTTGAACACTTTTAGAGAGGAAATACTTGAGATGGCCCCATTCCATCCATCTTGTAACAATTCTGATTGATAAATTCTTTTTCAGGAAGCTCAGAGGTATGGGCATTTTATGGGTGGGGTAGGAGGGAAGATAGAATTCTGCTTCCTAGAAGCATGTTTGCTCCATATCATAATAGTTAAGCAAAAATATGCCTCACCATTTTTCTTCCCTGTGGGACTACACAAGAATGACTAAAAGCCTTGTCTTCAATATTCAGTGTATTAGAGATAAATAACATGTCCTCAACTCAATATGGTTCAGATTAAATATGGCCAATTCTACTAATTGCCCCTCTCATTAACTTCAACCCACTACCCTTCCCTTTTCCTTTAATATATACCTCCAATACTTGAGTAAAACTTCCTTCCTTACTAATAACACTGAAAGGTTATTAAATCACTCAAATCATCAGTCTTTTCAGCTATAAAATGGGAATAATTCTACTTATCTTAGACTTGAGAATTAAAACCCAGTGAATAGTACATAACACACTATAAATTATAGTTGTTACATAAATTCAGTACATAAAAATATGCAAGCAAACTGTTTTGACTCCCAGTGTAATTTCTTTAAATGTCTCTAATAGGCCAGCCACCAACTACCATTTTGGAGAGAGCATGATTATTAGAGGAAGGGCTGGAAAACTGAGAAAGAGTTTGAATAAATGCTAATCTATCTTAAAGAAAAATGAGATATCCATGGGTATCAAATAGCTGATATTTCTAAATGAGAAAACAATAATTAAGAAAATATCAATTTGTAAACCCTTTGAGAAGGTTCTTAGGAGAAACCAGCATGGTTGAATAAAGTCCTGTCAGATTATTCTGATCTCCTCTGACAAGGTGAAAGATCAGGTAAAATTAGTGATGAACATGCCTTTACATTTTGACCATGGAGAACACTTACCCACAAATTAGAAGGTAAAAGTTGCCTATCAAATCAAAATTATAGGGATATAAGCCTGATTGGAAAGCTGCACCAACAGTGTGGTTGATTCTTTCTTAGCTGTGAAACACATAACCATATTCCACAAACTTGAGTCATGTGGGACCCAGATCTGGACCTAGTGAAATTACATGATTGCATCCATGTGAGACTTGCATATGCATTTTCTGAACTATATCTGATTCCACACTCCCTTGTGCACACTTACATTTTACACACAAGAATGAGGAAAGTGGAGAAACCAAAGATACATCTTATCTATACACAGAAGACACAAGTTAAAAATATATGGCACCTTTCCAAATTAGAAGAGACAGACAAGACTTATGTTTTTCCTAATCATCAAGCCCTCAAAATCCATTTTATAAAGGGTGCAAAAAAATAGTGCAATTAAGGGTGTGTAACACAGTTATTTTGTGTGTTCAAGTAAATCAAAAGTCAAAATTTCAATATCTAAAATGAAAGTAACAGTCTGAGGTAGCAAAGATTTACTTTGTAATTCTCTATCCACAGACAGACCTAGTGTTGCAAATGTGGCAAGTCACTGCCGTTGATCAGAAACATTCTTGCCTTTTTAGTGTTGCTCTGTTTTCATGCCTGGGGAGAAGTGGAGGAAAGTTCTTGGTCTTGTAGCTTTAGAAGGGGAAGCAAAAATACTCACTGTCCTACCTACAGGGAATATGTCCTCCAAAGCCACCTTAGCAAAATGATACATCACGAATATTAAATTAGAAGTTATTCATCCCAACACTGTCCCCATCTTATTTACTTTCTATACAGGAAATAGGTTCCATGGCTTCTACAAATTGAAGTAAATGGGAGAACAGACTTGGACTCAAAAAAGAATAAGCTTTCATAAATAAGATGTGTATAAGAGCTGAGCAATTCCTCAACTGCAAAGAGTATATAAATATGAAGTATTATTAATAATCAAGCAGTCCAAAAATCGGAAGTTCTGTCTGAAAAGTTCTGTATGTCCATTACTACATGAGCTCGAGTAGTTCCCCCAGCGCAGTGTCAGAGGAGATCCCTGCACCAGATGTTTTGATGAGACTTCAAAAGGTCTTTTCCACATCAGAGAGGGGATCATACTAGAACCTAAATTATTACTCCAAATCTATCCACTGGTTTTTTAAAACCGTGGATGCATGTGGCTTGTTCTAATTACAAAAAGTCATTGCTAATGAGAACTTGAAAGCAGATTATTTTTGTTCTTTAAATAACTTCAAAATGCTTTATAAATGCAAAAAAAAGTTAGAGTAGGTTTTCAAAAATATCATGTAGTAAAAGAGAGGTATATAAACTTTGCAATGAAGGAGGCCAGAGCTAATTAGCTATATTACTTTGGGCAGGATACTTACTAACTCTTGGGGTCTCAGTTTCATCAGCTGCTAAAACAAGGGTTACAATCCTCTGAATTTGTTACGAGGACCTCATAAATCGATGAGCCAATCTCCTACAGTTCAGTGGCTGCCCAATAAATGGTATCCAATGTTATTGCTGCTGCTCTTATAAATAGAGAATAAAATAAAGATTTTGTGACGTGAACTTGTTTTTATATTGAAGAAGCACTAACCACCTTGAAAAGAAGAATTATAGCCCTGGATTTATGATAAGATTATTGTTGTTGAGAAGCATTATTCATTAAAAAAAAATTCTTCCTTGAAAATGGACATGATACAGGAGGAGAAAGCCATTTTTGTCTTTCAGCCAGAACGTCAGATAATGTTACTTGTTCTTGAAATGAACTATTTTGAGTCATGTTCCTGAGAAAAAGATAAGTGGTCTGAGCATCAAAGCAGGAACAGACGAGCCTGCAGTAAAGAGGTCTGTTAGGAATGGCCATTCTTAGAGCTTTTCCAACATTCAGGTTTCTGAAGACAAGGATTTATCTCATAGGATCTCATGTCAAGACTGAAATTTTAGGAAAAAATAAGTGGTACTACATTAAAAATCTCACAGCATAATTCTAACCTGTCAGATACACAAGCAGAATGACCACCCAGAGTAATGTTTTATTAAATTCTAAGCTTTCTCTGAGAAAGAAAATGGAGAGTTGCAGACTTTTCCCATCACACACCATACACACACCAATAGTATATAATCAGGGTGTTTTTCAATGCCCTGGAAAACACCGCACACATGTAAAGCACATCAGCTCTGTTTGGAAATGGCACAGTCTGATGTATAAGGTTGTGAGCCTCTAACAGTGAAAGTATTCAGCAGGACCTGGAGCTTCAGATGTTAAAATGTTAAGTCTTCCTGAAGCAGAAGAATAAACTGGCAGAATTCTTCAGATGTCTGCTAAAACTGTTCATCTGGTTGTGTTTTGATTTTCTCAAAGTCAGTGTGTGGGTGACCATTATTCAGTAACTTTGTAAACAAGCAGGCTACCTTCACTTTTCAAAACATCCTTTTACCCCCTTCTAGTCTCAGCTCCTCAAAACACTCACTGTTTCTTACTCAAACCAGGAGCTGATAAAACCAGTCATGTTTTCCCCCTCAGTACTCAGATTGCTGTAAGCAGTTCAATTATACCTCACCACCTGCCTCTTCAATGAAACTTTTACGAGTAAATTAGTCGATACACTTGTTGCCAATGTATCTGACACTGGGTCCATGGGAGGTGAAAGGAAACAATGGGAGATGCTCAAAACTTAAGAGAAAGGCATTCTTCACTTTCATTGAACTGGAAGCAAACTAGCAGTGTGTTCTCCTCCCATCCTTCATGTTACTGTTAGAAAACCAAGTTGCACCCCACCACCCAGCTTGTTAAAGGCAGAGCTTAAAGGAAAACTGACCCCTAGTTCAGTTTTCACTAACACACACACACACACACACACACACACACACACACACACACACCTTGATTTCACTTGAATTTCTTCCTCTTGTTTGATGAAGAGTGAAACCACTAAAAATTGTTGTGAAAAACTGTTTTTACAGATGACTGGTTTAATTCTAGGAGGAGGGGGAAGGAGGCCTTAAAGCCACTGTGTTTACCAGAATAACACCCAGTCAGACACATTCGTGGGGGACGTGAGAATGCAGGAGATTCCTGAGGGAGAAAGTATGGGGGGGGGACGACGACAAACAAACATCCTATGATTTAACTATGGGAAAAGTCTCTATTTATGGAGTGGGAGGAGGATGAATAACAATTGTCACTTTGGGCTTATCCCCAAAGTACTTAGGACTGGTTTTCCAAGGGTACAGGAAGGGCCCAGACAAGCTACAACAGCACATGGTACATTTCCTCACCCCCGCCCCCATATCTGTGCCTGGCATCCTTTTCACCCCAAACAAGCTAACAAGCTC
Source organism: Hipposideros armiger (assembly GCF_001890085.2). Lineage (NCBI taxonomy): Eukaryota > Metazoa > Chordata > Mammalia > Chiroptera > Hipposideridae > Hipposideros > Hipposideros armiger. Next base: position 22,525 of record NW_017732072.1, on the reverse strand, counting down.
CTGGTCCCTGGCCTCCATTAAGAGAGCACAGACCAGGGCAGGATGCTAGTAGAAGAGGAAGAAGTGCTGGTACAATTTGGAAGACAAGAGGGATGGCAGGACTCGAGCTCTGCTGTTTCTCTCTTAATCTTTACTTGTCCAATTTGCAGTCCTCTAAAAGCAGGGAGCTGCCCGCCTGGATGGCAGGTAAGAGCAACCTGTGCACTCACCTGGGTCACCCCCTTTAGTACTGATCCCAGCATTTCTGTTCCCTTTTACCATTCAAAAGAGCAGCCTGTACTGAGAGCTGCCAGTCAGCATCCATTCTCAGTGGTTGGTAAAACCTTGCCTTCACACATCACCAGGGTTCTGGGTCAAAGCCAGTGGCTTTTGTTTTCACTCTTCATTCTCCGACATCTCTCCAGCTGACTTGGCATGGTTGACATTATGGAGAAATTTGAAGTTAAATCAGGACTGAAAGAATGAGTAGAATCTCCCCTGTGTTATTCCAGGAGGTAACAGTAACACAAATCCCTCTTTTTATGGTCAGCTGTTCATGTCACCTTCACAATTCTTCCATATCACATACTTAATCCTTTATTTAAATTGACTTTTAAAAACTTCAATATTTACTTTAGTCTCAGTCTAAAATAAAAATCTGTCAAATCATGGATTTGAAGTACATATGTATTTTTCTAGTTTACATTACATTTAAATATATCACTGAATATTTTTGAAGTTCATTCATTTACCATCAAAAATCATCAGTGGGAAGCACTGACTTTGGGAACACAGAGTTAATCAAATCAACATATGCTGGGAGCATAAATGACAGACTAGCCAGAAAACAAAAACAAAAACAAATAGTGTTAAATAATGTTAGGTAGAAAGGCTTGGGCCAGATTATGTAGACCTTTGATATGAAAAAAAACAACAACAGAGCAATAAAAGGTGGGGAATGAAGTTACAGCAACACTTAAAAGACATTCAACTGCTAGATACAAAAAGAATACACTAAAGGTTAGAAGGCCTAGATTTGAGAAGGCCAGAAATCTGTTACAAATAACAACAGCCATGCCAGATGGTGACAGCCTGGACTAAACTGAGGGACTCAAGAAAGGGGGGAAAGGGTAAAGAGCTCAATTATAGTAGAAAAAACAGACAAGAACCTGCAGACAGAGGAGAAGAAAACTGAAGGAAGAGACGATGTCAAAGATGACCGGGTTTTCCCAGGAGTGCCTGCTAATGCCACTGGCAGATGACATGGGGAGCTTAAGATAAGACATCCCAGTGAAAATGCCCAGGAAGCCATTAGTGATGTAGTTCAAGAGCTGGGTGAGAGGACAGGGCCACAGGGATTTGGGTGTCACCTGCAGACATGTGACAGACACATTCATGGAATGGATATGCACCCCAAGATGAAAAGTGAGGAGCAAAGCGTATTTCTTATTCAGGAGTTCAGAATGAAGGCCCTTAATCAACAGCAACAAAAATGTACCCACGTGCACGTTTCTCAGCCTTGGCAGGACAGTAGAAAGGGGGACATTAAACAATAACCAGGATCTGGGCTCCACCCCACAGACCAATTAATTATGCTTATCTGGGACCACAAAATTAATATTTTTACCAAATTAAGATTCTGAAAAGTATGAAAATTCTAGAAAGATAAAAAAAAAACACTTTTAAACCAGGTCTCTTCACCTGCACTTTGAGAAGCAACCGAGTTTTACAGAGCATTTTCTACACAGATAATAAATTAAAGTACGTGAATATATTAATAGTGATGTTATCTGTGTAAGACTTCTGTTATTTTATTTTTTCCTGAACTCCCCAATTTTTTTTTGACAATCCCTATTCTTTCATTTTATTCAAGATTCTAGTTGCTTCAGTTGGGAAGGTTTTCAGGGTATCTAGACTAGACAATCATTTTTAATAAGAAGAAAATATATTTATCTATGCACATTGCCAAGTTTGCTTTTCCTCAATTGTTAATGCTTCTAAAATTTTGGACCTAGTAAGAAATTTCTTTTGTACCTGCATATATATGTGTATATATATATACACACACATATATATACACACATATATATACATATATATATAATGTTTTCTTAATACTTATTTGGATATTATCCATACCTACATACCTAATGCTTTCAGAGATGCTCTTAACTTAGGGAATTTGGTATTTACTCATTATTTGCAGAGCTTTCTAAGATCAAAAATAAAAGAAACCAATGAGTAAGTTTAAATACTTGCAGATTATTTTTTGTTTTTGTTTTGTTGGTGGTGTTTTTTATTACCTCACACTGGACAGGAGAGGAATAAACCAAGAGAAGACTCCCTTCTTAAATTCATCTGTGCTCATCAAGGGGCATCACTGCCTCTGTTCCTCCAATTGTCCTGAGTAATGATGCCTGATACTCATTTAAAATATGTTCTCAGGTGTGAATTTGAATAGGTAGAGGCAATCTATTCAAATTATATGTACAGATAAGGCTATGATATTGGAAGATTAACCCCATCATTTACCCGCCTCTTACAACAACTCATTCCACATAGTTAAAAGCATTCTTTTCTAAAACTCAGTAAATCATGGTAAGGATTTAACAACATTTTTGTGTTTTTGCTAGGAAACAACAATAATGTCTCACATTTATATAGGACTTACTATGTGGTAGGATGATGAAACTGAGTCCAAGAACAGTTAAATAACCTAAGATTATATAACTTGCTCTAAAGAAGAAATAAATAGTCCATTATTAAGTTTTAAGTTAACTGGGAGAGAATTCAACTAAGAAACCAACATGTAGAAAAGTGTTGTAAATCCCAGAATATCAGGAATTTTTTTCTTGGAGATCAAGATTTTTACATGACGAATTTGTTTTCCTCTTCCTCACATCCTTTTAAATATACCCTGTGCCCATAACCTCTCACTTATTAGTATCTACAGAACAATTTGTGTGCATCTTCCACAGAAGAGCCCTTCAAATATTTGAAGATATTGATTAGGTCCACTGGCAAGTTCTCTTTTGCAGGTCAAACAGCCCACTGACTAACCTGTTCCTCAGAGAAGCCTTCTCCTCCTGGTTACTCTCCCCTGAACAAGAATTTCTAATGTTTTCTTCTGAACTCTGTGCTCTGCAAAAGTAAACATGATGTTTCAAATGAAGTTCAATCAAAACTGAAGGGGAGAGAAATATTGCCTGCTTCAGGTTTGATACTATCTCCGTTAATGCTCATTTCCTATCGGGATTTTTCATATCTAAATCCCATTCTGGATTCATTGCTGATTCTCTCCACGAATAACTCCAAGTCTTCCTCACAGATGCTGAGGCCTACTCACATGGCCTATTCTTATGTTTATAAACGGCTTGTTTCTTTTTGCAGGTGTTAGAGAACATTAAAGAACCTTTTAACTTATTGTTAGAGTGGCCTAGACATGGCAAGAGAAAAACACATGGAACCAAACTCTACAGAGAATTCATTGCAGAAAATATAATACAGTCCAACACTTAAGATTTAGTGTTAATCCTACATAAAGATTTCAGAAAGTTTCTATGACTATTTTAATATCAGAGGGATATTTTCAAATGATGTTTTGGTCTCCACTCAGAATTTCTAATGTCATCATAGGATAGCCTTGCAAAATTTACAAAACAGAGTCATAGTCTCTAGAAATGTGCTCTTTATATAAAGGCTCGTTTTCATTTGATTGGGGGGAGGGTAACTGATATTTTTATCATTTCATCAGGCGGCAAAATTCACACTGCATTCTACATTTTACATGTAGACAGGGATTTGGCAGGATGGATAGAAGAATGGAAGTTGCTCCAAGCAGCAGCCAAGGCATCATGGCCTCAAACAGCAGCCCAAGCTGTTTGAATGAGTGGGCAGAACAAAGCTGGTGAGATTGTAATGGAGCAGGGTGGCTTAATGGAGAGAGTGAGCATGATCAAAGTTGAAAGAGAGACCAAAATTAAAGAAAAGATAAAGAAGGAGGGAAAGGAGCAAATTGAGGTGAGAAAAATAATAGATGTCAAAATGATAAAGTTACAGAATCAAGAGTTAGGAGGGGATTAGAAGTAGGAAGAATAGAGGATGATTTACAAAAGGGGTAGAACAATTCACAGAGAATTGCTAGAGTAGAACAGTCAAGGGTACAGTAGGTAAGAAATCCTGTTTCCTAAGAGAATTTTTAATATGAGGATATTTTCTCATGTTTAATATTGGCTTAATATGAAATTAGGAAATACTTTACTTTCAGGAATCCTGGCTAAGTGAGCTGAAGAGGTCATCTATCAAGAAGCAAGCAGGAGGCCTGCCGAGTGGCTCAGTTGGTTAAGACTTGGCTTGGGAGTGCGAGCTCTGAGCACCAGGGCCACCGGTTCGGTTCCCACATGAGCCAGTGATGCTTTGCCCTCTACAACTAAGATGGTGAACAACAGCTTGACCTGGAGTTGGGCTGCCGTGAGTGGCCGTGGATGGCATAGGCTGCAGTGGGGCTGCAGTGGGCTGCCATGAGCTACTGTGAGTGGCCAGCAGCCAGCGTGAGTGACCGTGAGTGGCCGTGAGTGGCCGTCTAATGGCCGGCGACTGATCGGCCTCACCCGGGAAGAGCGAAATGATCATAATACCAACATGGGACAGTGAAGCAGTTTAAGAACAAAAGGACAGCAACTTATCTGTCCCCCTCCCCCAATTCCCCAATAAAATCTTTTAAAAAAAAAAGCAAGGAGGATTTCTCAACCTTGGTAACACATTGTCATCTGGAGAACTTTAAAACAATTTTTTTCATTTGATTTCTTTTATAAGTTGATTTTTTTTAACTTTGTAAATGAAATTAAAGAAACAACAACCCGTCCATGGTAATGCTTTCTTTTCAGGTTAAAGCTTAACTCAATAGGGAGACCCTACTAGCCTGTGAAAAATTACCTCTAGTTTTATTAAACTTTTCTGGAGGATTTGAGCTTTAAGACATCTTCCTTCCTTTGCAACTTCCTTATAACTTTCATTTTGAATTTTTATGATGTCATGGTGAAATGCTTCTTCAGTGTTTCTGTACTGAATCAACACTGATTCCCTATTCAAATAATGTCCCCATGGAGAAAGACACACTAATTTCAAGATCCACATGGCTCAACAGTCTCAAGTTCAAGTTTCCCCACAACTATCAATAGATTGTGGAAGAAAGAAAAGTGCTGATTAAAATACTGAAATGAAATGACTGGTTTCTAGGAAAAGCATGACTTACAGAGAAAAATAAGATGCTTTGCATGAAAATATTCCTGCTAAAAATACAATTTTGGGGGAAAAGCATACCTTGCTGCCAGGAAAATTATACCTTTGTTGCCAAGTGCCTGATGATGTAGAATTTATATTTAGTGTTTTTTCTAAACCACTTAAATTTAAATTACGTTTTCTATTTGAAATTCTAAGACACAGGTAAAGTTGCATTTAGAATATTCCTACTATTAAATGAGACAAAAAAAATAACCAGGCATTCTATTTTCTTATATCAAAAATATATTTTTTAATTTCTTGCCGATTTTTATACTTGTGAAACATTCCCTCCATGTGTAAAACTGATGGAATTTCTAATTAGTTGATGCTGGATATTAACCTAGAGGTTAAAAATAAATACATTCAACAATGTAGTGTAGTGAAAGGTGAAGTGTTACACAATTTGGGTATAATAAGAGCAGAAAGTTTCAGCCTAATGAGCAAATGTGAAACATGGAATTGTTTTTGGAATCACTAAGTTTTGCCATTGGACTGTTCATCCTTCACTTTACACTACATAGATTGGTAGCTTGTATATCCTCATTGACCTTCCAAAAAAGAGCAGGTTTGACTGATTCCGCTCAGTTGAGCATCTTTTTTTTCCCCACCGAGGATGAGCTTCCTCTTCTAACAGGAACCCTAACATGGCACATCTCTCGGCTTTTGTTCCTGTTTCTCTAATTGACCTGGCGATTCCCTACTTCTCTAAACCTAGCTGTTCTTCTTTCAAGTATCACATCTTCCATGAGACCTTCTCAACCATCAAGTTTACTTTTCTTCTCTTCAATCTTACTAGAATCACAAAACCACAGCCAAGGAGAAAAGAAAGTGGAAAAGAGACCAATGGTATGTCAGATATATCTGTCCTTTTATGGTCATCACAGCAATCAGATTTAATGACAAATGTTGTCTGGTAGCTAGTGTCTTGTTAAGAAGGAAAAGGGGGTTCATATTTATTGTGTGTTGACTATGTGCAGCAACTTCCTACATGTCTTAATTAACCTACACGCCTGTCCACTAGATGCCATCCCCTAAAGGATGTGTTTATGTTATACCTTACTAAGCACTCCTTTACAAGCCAGGAGGATTCTGTGATCTGCTGTAGGAAAGAAAAGGCCAATATACCCTAAATCATCACTATGGGCCAACTTCCTCAAAATTCAATTGGTCACAATAAGATCACATCATGTAGTAAAGCTGTTACCTAGAAAAGCATATTATGGCATCAGCATGCCTCAACTGCATGATACTTAGAATCAGGCTTTCCCAGTCATCCTACAGAGATTTGGTTTTCTATATCAAAGTGAACAAAAAACATTGGCTTTAAAATTCTTCCAGACCAAAATAATATCTGTCCTAGTCCATAGTGGCTCCCATCAAAAATCTGAGAGAGTTAACAGGTACAGACAGCTAATGGAGATGCTAACCATTCATGCTCTAGAAATCTAATTCATGTTCCTGAATCTTATACCCTAGAAAGCAGTATACAATATTTTCCTCCCCCTTACCTGAAGTTTCAGTTATCCAAATTCAGTCCAAAGACATTAAATGGGAAATTCCAGAAATAAACAATTCATAAGTTTTAAATTGTGCACCATTCTTAGAAGCATGATGAAATCTTATGCCATCCTGCTCTGTCCCATCCTAGACATGTATCATCTCTTCATTCAGGGTATCCATGCTGTATACACTACCCAACCGATATCCAGAAAAACCTCCAACTTTCAAGGATCCCCAACCACTGAGATTGCCTGCTTCCAACATCCAACCATCAACATCTTCATGGCCCCATGTCCCAGGATCACACAAAGCAGATGATCCTCCTTCTGACATACTGTGAAAAAGGTCAGGAGTCACTTCATTCTATGTCACAATGCTTACGTCATCTCACTCCATCTCATCACACGGGCCTTGTATCATCTCACGTCATCACAAGAAGGGTAAGTACAGTACAATAAGATGTGAATGGGGTCTCTCTCTCTCTCTCTCAAAATATAATTTCTATTACAGTATTGTTATAATTGTTCTATTTTATTATTGTTGCTAATTTCTTAGTTTACCTAATTTATAAATTAAACTTTATCATAGATACATTTGTATAGGAAAAAAATAGGGTTTGGTACTATCCACATTTTCAGGCATCCACTGGGAGCGTTGGAATGTATCCCCCACGGATGAGGGGGGACTACTGTACTCAGTCCTTAGAGCTTTAACATTCAATTTATGTTTTATTTGGTCCTCAACTTCTCACAAACACCCCTAAGAAATCATCTTTGAAATCCATTGTCACAATTGCTATAACATGCTAAGGTTGACAGCTATATTACCCTACTACAGGCTATAGTAAAAAAAATTACCCATGTGATTTAAGGCTAAGAGACATTTCTTCTGAGGAAGTAATTTCTTCTCCCCTTATATTCCTCTTCCTATTTTGAAAGTATAGCAACTCTGAGACAAGTTTGAAGCTGCATCAAAAAAACCATAACACTCATTTTTGCAGAGAGATTTTTCCTTGGTCCTAATTTTATTTTTATATTTAGCTAGTTGTGTAAAGTTATTTGTACCTGTCTCTTGCCCAAAGGCAGCCTCTACTCTGGTTGTGGAGTAGGCTACCTCTCAGTAAACTGCTTTCTCTTTAAAAATAAAAAATAAAAATAAAAAAATTAAATTACCTGTCATTACAAGTTCCTTTATATCCTGTTTAGGACAGAATCAGGATACATGTAAATTTAATAAATAAATGCTAAGCACTTACTACATTTATGTAACTGAAGTAATTATTTATTCCCAACAATTCAATGAAAGTATGCATTCTAAAATAGAAACCAATATCTCTCCCTGACTACAACTGCAGAATAAAATCCAAGTTCCTAAGTATAATTGGCCACTGGATTCCTAAAAGTGCACATTCTTTCTCTCTTCCCTGCCCTCTACAGAAAGTTCTGGCAGACCCGTTTTGGATCTTTTGAGATGTAAAATCAGGAGGTTAGACAAAGGAAGGACCAGAGAAGGAGAAAGTCTTGGAGACATTTAGTAAACTTATAAAGAGATAGAGGAGAAAGGGGGTGGGGTTAGGGGGATGGAAGAGAGACATGAGTACTGGATGCCAAGAAAATACTAGAGAATGACCGATGCATGGGGTAGTTTTGAGGTGTCAGAAAATAATAGAAATAGAAAATAGGATTTAGACAGGGGAAATGAGGAGTTTTAATGCTCTTTGAGAAATGCAAGTAAAGATCAGAACTACTTAGTGCCTTATTGTAACTGGATTCAGTTTCTTATAGGCCACTCCATGAAGAAAATGGGGTATGTGGGACTCTGGGTTCTATATGCAGTATGTAAGTAAAATGCACAAATCTTCCCCCCTCCTCCAATTTGGCCACTGTGATGTCTTTTTAGACCTCCACACTCACTCTGGCTCTATAAGTTGCCTGTGGTTCACAGAGCCCATCACGTTTTTTCTTACATCTGAGTCTTTGCAGTTGTCAAACATTGCTCTACCTACAGTGCTCACCATCACCCCCTATTTTACACTAGGCTACAGCCTACAGTTTCTTCAGTCAGCTTAAGTAGTCACCTACCCCTTCTGCAGTCTCAGGTCTAACAGACGCATATCTGGGTAACAGAGAAAGCACGTGTCTGCTTTATCAGTCCGCTTACTTCTGCTCCTCCCACCACACTGAGTCCATGAGGGTAGGATGGTGAACAGCAAGAAAATAAACATGTCCCAAGTAAAACTAGAAGAAGAGAAACACATGGCATCAAGAACTCAGAGTGGTTATAAAATTAAACCTCCTTTCATAACATTTTGTGAAATATATTCCAGCATAAAATGATTCATGAAGAACAAGCTATCTGGTTAATAGTGAAATGGCTGGGATTTATACTACCAATAAGGCTTTGAAGAAGCAGGGTGTATATGAAATTACCAAAAATCTATTATCTTACTTGCTAAACAAATTCCTAAAGACGGGAAGGAGAGGAAAAGCACAGATAACTTTGATTAAATAGCTATCTAAAATTTTATAACTCATCTGAAATTTATCATAAACAGACTTTCAGAAAAGAAGGTGGTATGGTAGCAGATATCCAAAGTACTTTGTAGAAATTGAGCCAAACCACAAGAAAAAACTGAATAGGGAAAATCCTGCATCAGAGTTCACATTGGTCAAATTTCAGTGGCAGATAATGAAACTACTCTAGCTAACTTAAGCAGAAAGGTTTTTTTTGTGTGTGATTTTAGTTGGCTGTAAGGATCATTAAAAAACTGAATAAACAAGTTAAGTTTTCAGAAATGACGGGGAACCACACTACAGAACCAACCTATGAAGAAAATGGCAGCTCTGTAATCAGGCATCTACTTGCAAAACTTGGAAGCTGCCACCCCCTAATCAAGAAGCCACCACAAAATTGAATCCTCTAGGATGACATTTGCCTGCAAAAGCCAGAACAGCCTGCACTGCACTTGTCTCTTCCAAAATTTCATGCAACTGCATCTGAATGCTAAACCTAAACCATTTAGAACTCCAGCTGAGAAAGATGTAGTGCTTATTTTTCAGCCCTTGCTTACAGAAAGGCACACTAGAAATAGGTGGAAACAGATATTGAACATCAGCCCAGCAGATCACCCACCAGCATGAAGTGCCTCCTCAAAAAACCATGACAAAAGCTGCAAGATTTTTACTGGATATAATGAAGAGGAAATCAGCTTGAAGGACTCATCAGGAATATACCCACAATTCCCCTCCCCCAAGAGTAGTAATGGGACATAGGAAAGAACTGAGGAAATCCTAGGGGAAAAGACATAAGTACCTCTAAATCAGAGGGGGCAGGGCTGGAGGTAAGGTCAGCACCCATCAGTTTGGTGTCCTGTCACCAGCGCATCCAAGAGCAATGCTTCCTCATTGGGAGGGGGATCTTGGCCTACCAAATTGAAACCTTCAGTGGGATATTTCCTGACCCGACTTCTCACTACTGTGCAGACTTTTCAACTAGAAGTAGACTCTCAAGTATAAGAGTATTTCATATTTTTACCAAAAAGGTAGGGCTGGCCCTAGTAGCATTATATGTTGAAGTGAAAAAAAGTATGACCCTAGGACAGCAGTTTCAAACAACCAAAGTATAGAGACCATGTTCTCCTGTGGGTGTCTTTATCTTCCTTCCCACTCCCCTCAGACTGATAAATGGTAATTTAACTAAATTCATTCAGATGAACACCTTAAATTCTAAAATGAAGCGTCCAACCACAGTCATGTAAATACTCACTATCCTGTGGAAACAGGAAGCTAGGACCGATCTGTTCCTGTTCAATAATGAACACATAAGGAGAAGCATGCAAAATGGCAAAAAGAAGTGAGATAGTATTTGCATTGCCTTCAGGGAAATTAAATAAAATTAATGAGACAAGAGATAGGGACAGAGTACAGAAGATTAGCGATAAAAAGAACACCAACATAAGAGGAAAAACACACACCAAATAATGGTATAGTAGCATTTTAAATGGCATTAGAAGCCACAAAGATCAAATTCACCTACAAGAAAATAAACTTAGAAACTGTTTCAGAATTAGATAAAAAANGTGTTTTCAACCATGCCATGCTATATTCACTGACTGGGACCTGCATTGCTTGCCTACTGCAGACCTTTCCCTGCATCACTTCTACTACGCTACTTCCTATTTTCTGAGGCTGAGACCTTTCAATTTGCTGTCATTCCTCTGTGAAGCTGCCTGCTCTCCAAGTCCTTACCATGTTGACTTACTCTCCCTATGACCCAAGCGCCAATTAAAACACGAGCAGTAGCACAAACTCTAAGATGCATTGACATTGATCTTAGAATTTTGAACCTGCCCTGACCTATAGTACTTAGACTGAAGTCTGGTGTCATAGAAATTTGCTAAACCTGTATTTAATGTGATTTTGACCTGAATAGGCAAATTCATCTTTTAAATATCATGAGAGCAATTATAAGTTTACAGGTACATTGATTCATTCATTCAGTAGTCATTGAGGTCAGCCCTATGCTTAGAATTTGGTAACCTCTGGAAATGATAAAGTTGTCATATGGCACACAATTCTTCCTTCCAAATAGTTAATCTGGTTGGGAAGCCAAAGAATATAATAAACACTGAACATTTAGCTAATAATATAACATAATTATCTCAAGATGATGGATATTGATTTCATCTGAACACTTACTATGTGCCAGGCTCTGTGCCAAATGCATGATGTGTCGTATATTTTTAATTATTATAATCATCCTGCAAAGCTAGTGTAATTATTTCATTTTTTTAAAAGGGAAATAAGACTCAGGGAAGTTAGGTGACTTGCCCAAGATTGTGCAGATGGAAAGTAGTAAAAGTGGATTAAATCCCAAGTCTGTTTTACAACAGGGGATTTGCTTTTTACCTGTATGCTGTGGGTGCTTGCCTTCTGATGCTCATAAACCATTTTATATCCTAGTTTAAAACCCATTGTGTTCACTTAAAATATATATACATTCTGAAAAGGAGTATGGTAGGATGAACAAAGACAAGGATGGCAGAAAGCTTTGACCTTTCATGGTAATTCCAATTAATTTGTGGTGGCTGTCTTAAGAAGAGTTGTATTAGTTGAAATAACCTATAAAATTATTCTGAGGCTGCATTTGAGCTCAGTGGGAAAGAACGCCATTTCGATTTGTGATGTCTGCCCTGATGTCACAATGGAGAAGTTTTGATACTTGTACCTTCTTAGTAGCTATTTCTGTGAAAGGGAGTCCACAAAACATGAGCCATAGGATCGCCTAAAAATAGTGAGGACTCAAATCAATTTTGATATCATATACCAGTCCTGAACTAATTCTACATCTTTACTGCATCTGTATTCAGTAATCCAGAAAAAAATAAAGTGAAAGACAACTGTGAGGGAATAATAGGCCAAATCTGCATTTTCTAACATGGTATCCATTAAGTACATACGGGTTTTGAGCACTAAAAACATGATGAGTGTGCTGAGACTGAAATTTTTATTTCACCTAATTTTAATTAATTACAATTAAAATACCACATATTGTATNCCTCCAATGACTCAGTGGGATGAATAGCCTTTTATCAACTTTACTCTCGTCCCTGTGTAGATTGTGGAACTACATGTCCCAATATCCAGTATCAGTCAGGGTTAGAATCTGCCAGTGAGGCATTCACAAGCATTTGAAGAGAAGCCATTTTTCTCAGCAGCAGCAGCTGCTAGCAGGCAGATGAGATCATGGTTGGCAGCAGTGCTTGGCTTTCAGTGCTTCTCCCAGGAATCACCTGCTGTATGCAGGCAGCTGAGATAATCACCAGCAGCTTCCAGTGGCTCCAGCCGTCCTCCTGGGAATAACCCTCTTCAGTACTCTATGCAGCTAGGGTCACTGGTAGTGGCTCTCTGGCAATCCTGCACTTTCAAATTTGCTGAAAAATAATCTTCCAGGCCTTCTCTCCTTCAGCAATGTCAATGTTCTGAATTAATTTTCATCCTACCCAAAATATTGGAGTGATTTCTGTTTTTGGACAAAACCTGAACACACTCAGGACTAAAACGTTCAGTGCACTTATTCAGGAATTTGAAAAAATATTTTTCACTGTCTGATAGATGTCAGGTCTTATGCTAGATGCTAAAGAATACAATTAACAAGCCAAATAAACCTCTGCCTTTATTGTGCTTATTTGGAATAAACTCAGTGAGAAATATATTATGAAACATAATAAACCAATAAATAGATGTATTCTGACAAATGCTTTAAAGAAAAACTCTAGGGCGCTATAAGATAGTTCGGCAAGAGGACTTTTTTCAAGAGGGGTAAAATAAGAGTTGGGATAGGTAGATTCCCACCATCACCATCAAGTTAAAAAGGAAGAAAGAAAATCAATAGTAATTCAATGTCTCATTACTAGTCAAAAGAAGTATATGATTAATTAAATGTTGTTAATGCCTCTGAATGGTAATGATATGATGACATTTCACAAGAGGTGGATCACAAACTGTGAAGGTCACAATAAATATCTTCCAGGGACAAGAAACCCTAATTTTTTGAGTAAAGGACAAAATATTTCATATTAGTTATATCATTGAAGGATTTGGATCATCAGCAAAATGAAAAAACATTTGGCTATAAATACACTTTTTTTTTAAAGATTTTATTGTGGAATTAGGGAGAAGGGAACAGTGTTTAGGAATTGGGGAAGGGGAACAGCCAAATTGTTGTCCTTTTGTTCTTCGGTCTAGTTGTGGAGGATGCCGCTTCACTGGCCCATGTTGGTATTATGATCACTGTGCTCTTCCCAGGTGAGGCAGTCACTTGCCGGCTATTGGACAGCTGCTCACGGCAGCTCACGCTGGCTGCGGACCACTCACAGTAGCTCACAGCAGCCCACTGCAGCCCACTGCAGCCTACATGGTTGCCAGCCACTCAAGGCAGCCCAGCNCTGAGTCTCTTTTCTTTGTTGCTAGGGAGATCATTATACACCAAAATATGCAATGTTTGCCCTTGGAAATGGTTAAGGGATAGGAACAGAGATCTAAAAATATACAAATAACTATCCTGTTAGTTCAGTATTTCTCTGACCCCCCACTCCCACTCCTTTCTCAGGAAGCACCAAAACTAAATTAGCACTGTTTTAACAAATTCAGACATTGACCTTACCCCTTTTGTCAGAGTTATTCACAAATACCACAAGCAAGTGAGGAAGTTATGTCTAGGCCTCATCCATCCACTTTGCCAACTCCAAGGAGAGAAAGAATCAGGAAGAACAGTTGGACAATTACAAAGCCAATCCAGCAAAACTTTCCAATGTGGAGAGAGAGAGAGAGATTCACTGATAAAAGGAAACAAACATAGGAGTGGTACACAAAGGCCTAATTTACAGGTTCTAAACCAGAGGAAAAAGACAGCTCTTGAATTGGAATGCATGTTCAACTTCAATTACTGACTGTGTCCCATTGGGGAAAACATGGAGACAGCTAGTTGAACCTACACAGAAGTACCCAGGAAGGTAAAGGAGGGGACCCATTCAAGCTAAGTTGGCTTTCCCTTCTCACCTACGGAAAACTTCTGTTACTTACTCCTCACTCCAACCTCCTACCGCTATTTTCAAGTGTGAAAATTGATGGATGGTATTGAAGACTCTTAAATCCATGTTCCTAACTCAATTCCGGTGCTCACTTCAGTAGCACATATACTAACTCGGCTCTCTAGGTCCTTCATCCTGTCCCTCTCTCCTCCCTGCATTCCCCACAAGGGTTCACTTGGAACATCAATTATTTCCTCTAAATTTCAATCAAGAAAGGAATTAATAAAAGAAGGGAAGATGTATATAGGGTGGAATTGTGGTGAGAGCCCATGAATTTTGTCCATTATTTCTCAGTCTTTGCCCAATATAAAATATTTCATCCTATTTTTTGAGGGGATGAAGATTTCGTACTCCTTTTCTTCAAGTCTCTCTCCTTCTCTTAATTCTCTCTTTACTCCCAATAGATTTTCTTCCATGACTCACTCTCCTGAAAACCAAGACATTCAACACTTAATGCCCATAACTATGTCAGTAGAAGCCTTATTCTTTATTGAGGCCCAAAACAACTAAAAGAAGAGCACTTTCCCCAACTTTGGAACATAATTAAAAGCTAACCTTTTCCATCTCTGCTATTTCCACAAGGCACCACAAATCCATAGCTATGGTCACCTGGGCTTTGTGGGGGAGGGAAAGTGGTATGAAGTAGGAAAGAACAGGGGAAGTTGGGTGTGCCTGCAATGATGATCCACCCAGCCTGCAGTTGTGGAGAACCCAAGCAGAAGCCACCTAGAAAGTAGCTAGTTCCCCAGCTGGCTCCTATTAAACAGGATACATTGCTGGACAAAACCCCTCTCCCTCCCACTCTCATTGAACACTTGAAAAACATCTATTTGTCCACCAGGAGCCTGACCCGAGGGTTGTTCCTCTCCCTTTCGTCCCCGTGAAAACTCACAATGGGACTGTCCCAAGGGCAGCCCAGGATCCCAGCCACATCCCTGTCTAACATGGTCAGCAACTGCTTGAGTTCCTCGTTTTCCCTGCAAACTGCTGCCTCCTTCTGCTTCTGGAGGTTTCTCACCATTGTTGGAACAATCCTCTTTTCTACAACATGGAACAGGAAAGGAGTGAGAAAGAGAAACAAATAGCTCAAAACTCACTTAAGTATCTCACCTCACTTCTTCCAAGCCTTTATATCAGCGGTTCTCAACCTTCCTAATGCCGCGACCCCTTAATACAGTTCCTCATGTTGTGATGACCCCCAACCATGAAATTATTTT
>NW_017732072.1:3028-5510 GCF_001890085.2 Hipposideros armiger | reverse complement strand
TTGGTCAGCACCCTTGGAGGCCATTCTGTGGAGTGGTTGAGAATGCACAGAGTCTAAAGGTAGAGCTGGATTCAAGTCCTGCTTCTGCCCTTCAGGAACTATGACCTCAGTGAGTTATTAATTTCTGAGCCTCTGTATGCAAAGTGCTCTACACAGAGCCCGCATAGAGCATGAGCGTAATCATCATCAGTTATTAGCATTATCACTGGAAAACTATCTTTTCAGACAAGATCTGCTTCCCTCAGCCTTCTCTTCATTATGCACTCTCATTTAATGTATCTAACACTCCAGGCAACTGTATAATTTTGAAGACCCCCAGGTGTTTCCAGTGTATGAGGTTTTAGAACACTCCATCCCGGTGCACCTCCTTCAGCTCCAACAAAGCAACAGGACTCTCCGTTCCCTGGAGCCAGGGTGAAGCATCCCACTGAGGTCAACTAGACCTAGCTGAGCCCCAGCAATGGAAAGTGTAGTTCTCTGGAAATGGGAAAGAAAGTAGAGACATGCTAAGTAGGCACAGGGGAGGGGAGTCACATGAAGGGGGGAGGTTATCACTGAGGTAAAGGAATTATGCCCACAGGGCAGAAAAGCCATGTCAGCCAGGACCAAGTCAGAGTCAGGGAGACAGAAACCAAGTAAGGGAAAGGCCTGGCTGCACCTGTGATCAGAGACCCTTTCTCGTGAGGCTCTATGACGCTTTCTGAAACCAGGGCAGTGTTAGAAGAAGCAGGGTTTCCTCCAGCTTTCTGCAAAGCCACACAAGTCAAAGAAGGGCTGGAACCTCACCCAAGCGTTGCTTCCTTAACTGTAGTTACAGCCTCTCCTCTTCTCTTGTAATAAGAGTTTTTTTAAACCAGAAAATATGGTACTTCAGGGATCAAATAGTCAAATTTTCTTATTCTACTAATAATGGAAAAGACCCAGTCAACACACAATAAGTAGCAAAGCCAGAAATGAAGCCAGGTGTTTTAGTTCCAAGCCCATCTTTTCCACTGCACTGTATTTTCTCACTCTCTAATTCATCTTCCATTATCTCTAATATATTTGTTTCCCAGCCAGCCAAGTTGAAGAATAAATTCTTACCTGGTTTAGACAGTCTCAAAATGCCCAATTTCCCAGGACAAGTCTTTTTTGAGGCCCACTTGCTTCTCAATGGATAGTCTTGGGTTCTTCAGAGAGAGAGAGAAAGAGGGGGTTGTGAGAGAGAGAAGGAAGAGGAGGAGGAGTAGAAGAAGGAAGAGAAGGAAGGAGGGGAAGGAGGAGAAGAAAAGACAAATAGAAACTGAAGAAATTATGAGGAAAGTAGCAAGAGTGGCTAGTTAATGCCATCCTACCTTGTGAATTCTGAAGATTTTCAGCGTGAAGACCCAGGTTCCTAGCGCCAGCCGGGTTGCTCATCAGCTCTCAGTCTTGGCTCCACATTAGAAATGCTTGGGGAGGTTTTAAAATTCCTCATGCCCAGACCAATTAAATCAGAATCTCTGAACAGGAAGCCCAGACAGCAGGATGGTTAAGGTCTCCCAGGTGATTCCAATCTGTAGATTCACTGCTGTAACAAGCCATATGTTAGTTCCTCTTCCAGGCTTAAGGCCGATTGGCTGGTGTAAATGCTTTCTGGGTGGGAAACAGCTGTGTGTGAGGGAGGGTCATTCTTGGGCAGCAAAGTCAAAAGTAAAGTTAAACAGCCACCTATTAGGGAAGAAAGTCACACTTTAATTTTAACATAAACCTTCTAATTTTATCAGGTCAACCTTTGCTTTTCTTCTAGATTTTTTTTCTCCTTTTCTCTTCCATAAAATTATAAAGCTAAAGCAATAATGCTACTGGGGTCAATGCTGTTCATCATTTTAGGTGGATGTCCTGCCTTTTCTTCAATGAACCCATGGACCTGAAATAAAACTATACTTGCTGCCCTGATCTGTCTGCTAAGCTGGTTGCCTGATCCATTCTCCTTTCCACTCCCCTAGACTAGCATTTTCTCACCTAAGGGATCTCATGCATAGATGAGATCTGGGAAGGCTTTATAAGAGGAGCATTTGCCTGGCTAGCTAGCATTTATCTATTACTGCCTCAACAAAAGTATAGCTTGGGTGTTATCAGCTGGCTAGAACCTGAAGAGCAGAAGAGAGTTAAGAAGGCAGCTCATAGGGAAGAGAAAACGCAGAGGTAGGAAACCATAGCATATGGTTGGAAGCCCATGCCATTATACTGGAAGCATTCAAATATAGCTCAGCAGTTCTCTGTGATTCCAGGTAAGCAAATTGGACTGTGTTGCACATGTGTCTTTGTAAATAAGTTAGGAGAAGCAACATGGTGTAATGAAAGATGGCAGGACTTGAAGCTGGGTTCGAATCTGATCTCTATCACTAACCTAGCCCTATATGTCAATGGGGGAAGTTTTTTAGCCTCCCTGAGCCTCAGCTTGCTCACCTGTAAAATAAGGATAATAATATCTACCTCACAGGTTTGTTTAAAAGAGTAG
>NW_017732072.1:0-2499 GCF_001890085.2 Hipposideros armiger | reverse complement strand
TTTTGAACATCTTTGTGCCTGGTGTAAAACAAAATATACTGTGTACAAAGGTATTAGAAGAAAACTTTACTAAACTCAGAAAAAAATTCAAGCAGATAAACAGGGCTCACAATATACTAAGAAAAATAATTTAAAATAACCCAAACTATGTTACATTAAAGTGAAATACTAGGGAAGAGAGATTAAAAAGAAAAATGAGGCTGATCCTGGGCATTTTAGTGAGCATATTAGACCACAGAAAACAATGGAACAATTTGTATGAAAATTTCAGGGGAAAAACTGTGAGCCAAAAGTTCTATACTAAAATGACTTGTTTGCATGTAAAGGCAAAAACATTCTCAGATATATTTTCCTTCAATTTTTGTTTTAAAAAAAGTACTTAAATATGTCAGCCAACCAACCAACACAGCAAAATACAAATTTCAAAACCAAGTAAGTTGTGATACAAAAGACTATCAGTCAGGAGGCAAGTAACAGAATACTTATCCAATATTAGCTCTAGAAATGGATCTTTTGTAGCTCATGTAGTAAGTCCAGGGGTATGNTTGCTCTGGGTAGCTTTTTGCCAAGAAAAGATGGTGCTTATATTCTTCCCACACATTAATTCCATTTGTCAGTCAATGGCTAAAATAATTCATTTTATGTTTTATAAGCTAATCAAGATTAGAGAAAGACCATCAACACTCACTATTGGGATGTGAAACAATTGTATGAAAATTATAAGACATAATTATCACGTTTCCTTCTTTCAGTATTAATGCTAATGTTAACAATAGTTCAAAATATTTAATTAATATGATATAAGTAGCATGGAAAAGAAAAAATCATGGCTGAGAAACCATCAGGTTCCATATTGACCACAACTAGAACTTACAAACTATTTATGAAAGTCTGCTTGGCTCTTTCTATGTCTCTTCTGCCTTCAGAGATAGGTCTCTTACTTTACCTGTTCCCAACCTCTGAGTATAATCAAGTAGATCTCTTAAAAACTCTATCTGGTAAGTTCAAAACTCATCATCTGGCCAGTCTAGCTGTCTGCCCTATGATGTTATTGCACAGAACCAGAGACAAACTTTGTTCTTTATAAACAAGCTTCCAGAATATACTTATCAATTCAACAAATACTGGGGGTGCCAAAAAATGTATACACAGGACTTGTTATTGGTATATGTTGAGTATTACAATTGTATTATAGTTTTTTCCTTTCTTAAAATCTGCATACATATTTTGGCACCCTCTGTATTTATTGAACGCCTTATGTATGTTGGGCCCTGAAGATATAACTGAAGGAGACGTGTGATCTCTACCCTAACAGAGTTTGGGAGTGGAGGGGGAAGGAGATACAGGAGGAGGTGAGACATATATGGAAGGAAGTAAGGGGCAACTAATCCAAACTTGACAGTCTTGAGTTTCCCAGAACAAATACCTTCTAACCAAGATCTACAGGGTGCTAAGAAAGTTCTCCTGGCACAGTAAAGAGGAAAAATCTTCTGGCAGAAGGAACAGCTTTGAGAAACCTGGAAGTAAGAAGGACCATGTCAGGTGTCCTAGTGGAAAAACTGGAGAGAGTTCAGTGTGGTTAGATTTTAAATGACAGCACTGAAAGATAAATGAGGTCAGAGAATTAAGAAGGAGTAGATTTTTCAGGACATGGTAGACCATGTTAGAGAGTTTGAAGTTTAAGAGCAATGTAGAGCCATTGAAGGGTATAAAATAGGGAANGGGTGACCCAAGAGCTGAACCCGGGCAATCGGAGGCTCCTCATCCTGTCCCTTAAGTGTACATTCTGCCCACTACTGTTCCCACAGTGGGAGCCATTTTCAAGGAGATAGCCCTGAGAGAGCAATGTGGTGTTGAGACCATCTGGATGGTATACGTGACTGAACCCCGTTAAGACCTCTATGTAAACTTTTAAGATTCTGATAGGCAGGGGCAGAGATCTACTTGTCTTGCAGCACCCCAGACAAGCCTCTTAAGTAAGCTCCTTTTTTTGTTAAGCTGCCACCTACTGATCTACCTCTTCAGTCTCTCCCTGCACTCCATATACAGGGGCCAGTTTTCAAACCAAGGACAACCATTGCAGTCAGTTCCCTAGTACAGTATAAGGGGGCCATTAAACAGGTAAGGCACATGCAGGACCCCAGAGCCTCCAGCTGGGGGAAATAAGTCGGCTCCTACACAAGTGGAGAAGAACAGGAACTTCTCTGTACAGGCGTGGAGAACACATTCATGGAAGGCATGCCATCCTCCCCTGGCCCCTGAACCAAGACCCGATGCTCTACCTCTTGCTGAGCCTTCCCCATGTCACAGCAGCCTATTATTTTGTTCCTTAAGCATGTGTTATGGGGCTTGCACAGCAGTAATTTTCTGCTCATGTGTCTGCGCCTGAGCTGGGAGTGGGGCAAGAAAGGCAGGCCATTCTTCTAAGACTGTTCTCAGACATGAGAGGCCATCAGCGTTCCCTGAAGGACTTGTTCAGACTGATTGCAAAGCCACCCC
>NW_017738157.1:0-1098 GCF_001890085.2 Hipposideros armiger | reverse complement strand
GCCAGCTTTTCTTAAGAGCATCTTTAACATTTTTAAGTAGCTTTTTATTCTGTCAGTAATACTGTTCTCTGAATAAAGAACATCTCCACACATAACACATTATTTACTATGAAATGTTTTAAGCATAGAGAAAAATATATTGAAAATCAGGATGAATATCTATCATCACCCAGTTTTATAAAATCTTAGTATTTTGTCAAGTATACTTCTGATATTTTAATTAACCATTACGTATTCATTTGACTCCCACTGCTCAATTATCCTCTCCCGTTTTCCTCTCCTTTCCAGAAATAACTGATATCTTTGTTGTTTATCAAGATAATGTATGTTTACACTTTCATTACATATGTGTATTCTGAAACAATATTTAATATTTTATGTTGTTAAAGCATATAAATGTTATCATAATTGTTTCTCTGAAACTTAGTTTTTCTGCACATTATGCTTTTTAAGATTTTTTGCTTATTAATATTTGTAGGTATAATTTATTCATTTTCACTATGTTAAGATTCCATTTTATAAACACAACACAACTCATTACCCCTTGTCTTGTTTTTCCCTACTTTTTTCCACTTTCCTAGCAGTTATACTTTCAAAGTGCTCTTTGACACAGACATGTGAGTCTTAATAATAAATGATTACTCTTTGAAGTTACTGAGATTTGGAATTGTTCTGTAGCAGTAGTGCTAATTCCTTCAGTTGAAAATAAACAAAATATCTCTTCTCTTAATCTCTAAACCATTTTCTATTTTTTCATTTGATCCATGTTTGTAACATCTTTTTTTTTAATTAAAAAAATTTTTTTTTATTTATTGGGGAAAGAGGAACAGATAAGTTGCTGTCCTTTTGTTCTTCATTCTAGCTGTGGAGGACGTTGCTTCACTGGCCCATGTTGGTATTGTGATCATTGCACTCTTCCCAGGTGAGGCAGATCAGTTGCTGGCCTCTGGACTGCCGCTCACCGCGGCTGCTGGCCACTCACGCTGGCTGCTGGCTACATACAGTAGCCCATGGCAACCCACTGCCACAGGGGCTGCAGCCTACACTGTCGCCAGGGACTCACAGCAGCCCAGCTCCAGGTTGAGCTGTTGTTCAGCA
>NW_017738156.1:0-1098 GCF_001890085.2 Hipposideros armiger | reverse complement strand
ACACAAGTAACAAAGTATCATTCCCTGACAGGAGGGTTTAGTTGATTGAGAATGCAGCATTTTGGATGTCTCATCAGGATTTTATTTCCTACCCAGCACCCTGTGGTCTTCCCATCCAGCACATGTAAGACTTATGGAGGGATTTTTAAAAAGGTATATGTAAAGCCACAGTAGCTTCCCCCCACCCCCAAACGCCTTGTGTTTTGGTATTAATGTGGTAAACTGCAACATAGAATGATAGGAGAATGTAAGTGGTTGACTTTGTAATTGTAATTGTAATTGTAAATTTAATTGTAGGGAACCTGTGATACCTTTAATGCGTTGTACATATTAAGTGCTTTATAGACTACACAACTCTACTGCATAAAGTCTCCAGCCTATTAGGGTGCCCGTGATCCCAATTCAAGTGCCAGGGCATCGCTAAAAGGAAAATAAATAGCACAAGTGGCAGCAAAAGTTGCCCACAGAGAGCAGAAATATTACACAAACGTGTTATCTGTAGCACATTATACTGCCCAGTGGAAGAGTCTGTCAATAAAGAAAAAATGGTATATATGTCATGGTAACTGAACCTGAAGCTTTTCATTAATGGGTTCATGTGCAACATCTTCAAGTAACATAGGAGGGACTTATCTGGAGGCTAGTATCTCTCGTAGGTAGAAACAAGACTCAGAGAAAAGCGGAAGCAATATAGACAGATGAGGGTGATTGATAAGACAGATGGTGGATGGGTAGATAGACAAAGACAGGTAAACTTAGTTTGGATATGTTGTAATCCTAGTAAGAAAGAAAAGGAAAGAAATCTATGTTGTCCAGCCTATATGCTGTTCTATAATGCTGAGGAATTTTAACTATAAGCCCTTTTTTGAGCTATGAAAATAGTTTTGTGATATCTACAGAATGTATGGTGGTGTTAATATGTTCGATGTCAATTTATATGGCATAGGTAAAGAAATGTACTTTTAAAACTTAAAAGAGGGGCCGGGCTGAGTGGCTGAGTTAGTTAAGAGTTCACTCAAGAGTTTGAACTCTGAGCAACAGCGGTTCGATTGCCAGCCCTAGCTGAGCAGCCGCTGAGCTGCCAACAGGTGGCAGGAT
>NW_017738155.1:0-1013 GCF_001890085.2 Hipposideros armiger | reverse complement strand
TGTGAGGGCAGACTACTAGATGCATTTATTCTAATTCCTGTCTCTTGAGAAGATCCCTTTTTGTCTTGGACAGGAGCCTTTCTCGGGTGTTGCCCCACTTGTAGCATAAACGTTGGGATGACATGTCACTATAAGACACAAGATATTCATCGGAAATGTTTAAACAAAAAGAAATGTAACTAGAGCTAAGATAAGGGATATATTTTTTATATAACTCCAAGTCAGAACTTGTAAATAAAAGAAAAAATTATCATATATAGTTTTACAGGTATTATTCTTGCAGGAATATCTAACTGTAGGACATAATGGAAATATATAATGGAAATGAGGTACTTTATGGATACAATTTTTTAATTAAGGAAAGGACATAAAAGGTGCAAAATTCACTCCTGATGCCTGAGACTTTCTACTGCAGGAGCACACAGGCTAAGCGAGGAGTCCCAAACAGCCAGTTACCCACCAATTTGATTGCCATAATAGCTTAAAGAGTTTGGCAGCTAAACATATGAGGATAGTTTGGAAACTTCTCATGATGTCTGAAAGTCAGCCTGAAGAAATGCATTAAGGAGCAAAATAGCCAGCCTACTTTTTTTTCCTGCATCAAAAATCTTACAAGTGAATTTATCATACTAATTGATCCAGTGCTGATGATTCTCATAGAAATGAAAATTTATTCTCCAAGAATGTAGGTAACTAATAAAATTTCCTTGGCAATAATAATTTAGAGATATGAGAGTATATTTTACATCTAATAGTTTGGATCCAATAAAAACAAACTACGATTGTTTTTTCTTTCATTAAAAGTTCATATTTTTTCGTCTCATGTAGGGGTTTTATTTTGAACATCATGTTGCTTCAGACTAAACATGCTATCTGAGCTAAGGTGGACCGTATTTTCAACTCTATAGGAAGTCACAGCTGCCTAGAAAAGATTTCAAGCTGTCAGGTCAATTAAGAGTGCAGAACCCCTGCTTCTAGGCAAATTTCCATGCTGACTCCGAGCAGCGAGCAGC
>NW_017738154.1:0-1098 GCF_001890085.2 Hipposideros armiger | reverse complement strand
AAAAAAAAACTAAACAAAATGGAGACAAGCAATCTACACAGAGTTCAAAATACTGGTTATAAGGTTGCTGAGTGAACTTAGTGGAAGAGTAGATAAACTCAGTGAGGACTTTAACAAACATAGAAAATATATAAATGGGGACATAAAATATAAAAAAGAATCAGTAAGAAATGAAGAATACAATAACTGAAATAAAGAAGACATTAGAGGAAATCAACAATGGATTAGATGAAGTGGAAGACTGAATCAGTGATTTAGAATTTAAGGTAGCAGAAAACACCCAATCAGAACAGCAAAATGAAAAAAGAATCCAAAATAATGAGGACAGTTTTAAGAGGCCTCTGGGATAACATTAAGCATGTTAACATTTGCATCATTATGGTACCAGAAGGAGAAGAGAGACAGCAAGGAATTGAAAACTTATTTGAAGAAATAATGACATAAAACTTCCCTAACCTGTTGAGGAAAATAGACATACAAGCCCAGAAAGCACAGAGTCCCAAACAAGATGAAACCAAAGATCCCCACACCAACACACTTTAAAATTAAAATACCAAAGGTTAAAGACAAAGAGAGAATCTTAAAAGCAACAAGAGAAAAGCAGTTGATTACCTACTAGGGATCTCCCAGAAGCCTGTCATCTGATTTCTCAACAGAAATTTTGTAGGCTAGAAGAGATTGGCAGGAAATATTCAAAGTGATCAAAATGAAGGACCTATAACCAACATTACTCTACCCAGGAAAGCTATAATTTAGAATTGAAGGATAAATAGCTTCCCAGACAAGTAAAAGCTAAAAGAGTTCATCAACACCAAACCACTATTACAAGAATTGTTAGAGAAACTTTTTTGAAAAGAAAGAAAAGATAAAAAATATAAATAATAAAGTGGAAATAATCACAAATACATCAATAATTATTTTAAATGTAAATGTATTAAATACTCCAATCAAAATTAGGGTGGCTGAATGGATAAGAAAACAAGACCCCTTACATATGCTGCCTACAAGAGACTAATTTCAGATAGAAAGATACACACTGACTGAAAGGAAAGGGATGGGAAACTGATATTTCATGAAAATGGAAATGCAAAAAAAAAA
>NW_017738153.1:0-1047 GCF_001890085.2 Hipposideros armiger | reverse complement strand
CCGTAAGGGTCACTATCAGAGTAGGTTTAGTGTTAGAGCCGGTGTTAGGCTAGGGTCAAGGAAAGCATTAGTTTTTGAAATAACAATTGTCGTAGGGTTAGTTTCAGGCAGAGGTTATGCGTTGAGCTGAGGCCAGTTTAACAGCCTCGGTTAGGAGGAGTGCGGGGGTCAGTGTTAGGTTTAGGATTTGTGTTTCCAGTTAGGGTTAGTGAAATGTTCAAACGTAGGGGGTTACGTTTAAGGGAAAAGGTAGGGTTAGTCTTAGAGAAAAGTTCAGGGACAGGACTAGTGTCATGGTCAGGGAGAGCATTAGGAGTTGGTGGAAAGCTCAGAATACTGTTAGTATTTGGGTTAGAGTCGGGTCAGGTTTAGCTTGAGAAACAGAGTTCAGGTTAGGGACAGCTATAGGTTACGGTCCTGGGAGGGTGTTAGAATCAGGTCTAGGGACACATACAGCTTTTGCTTTAGGGTTAGAGTCAGTGGTAGGGGATTTTTTGGGACGGGTTTAATGGTAAGTTTCTATGTAGTCAGGAAAGGTTCGTGTTGGGCTGAGTTAAGGTAAGGTGAAGGGTTAGGGTTTGGCTTGGGAAACAGGGTTCAGGAAGGGCTGGAAACACTGTTAAGTTCAAGGCTAGGGACCGGGTTAGATCTAGGGTGAACGAGGGCTTTAGGTTAGGTTTGCGGTTCAGAACCGAGTGAAAGGTAGGGTTAGGGCCACCGTCAGCAATAGGTTATGGGACAGGGTTTGGATTAGGGTTCAAGACATGTAAAGAGCTAGCTTTACTGTTTCTTAGAGTTAGAGTCAGGTCTACATTGACAGAGACAAATTTAGGGACACATTTAGGGTTAGGTGGCTGGAAGGCTATAGGTTACAGAAGGAGTTATTTTTAGGTCTATGAAAAGGTTACAGTTAGAGGGCTGGCAGAGTGGCTCAGTTGGTTAAGAGCTCGCTCAAGAGTTTGAGCTCTTAGCAACAGCGGTTCGAGTCCAGCCCGAGCTGAGCAGCCGCTGAGCTGCCAATAGGTAGCAGGATGGCTCAGCTAAAAA
>NW_017738152.1:0-1099 GCF_001890085.2 Hipposideros armiger | reverse complement strand
ATTCTTCAGTGATCCTAAGGATGCCAGGGAGTATCATCTCATTAAAGAGAAGGAATTGTGGCTTCGAGAGGTGAAGGGCATTAGTTGTCTGAGGGAACCAGGTAGTGGTGGAGCCTGGGCGTCCAACTGCATGTCCATCACAGTGCTCAGAACCCCACGGGCCTGCATTTTAGTCCTGGCTCTAGTCCTTGGCACACAGAGTAAGGCATTGCATTTCCAGACTGCCTTTCATATGACAAGAACTGTTGGTGAATTCAGTAAGTAGGGCTGCATGTATTATAGTTTTAGTCTAAGTTTAATTAAAAGCGACCATCTTCTGGAGGAAGGCCGCGGTCCTGATGCACCGTGAGGCCCCCGGAAGCCTGGGATTTCTCCACACAGTGAGGATGACAATCATGTCACCCCCAGAGACCTTTCAGTTGTGCCAGCCTGTCCTGCGATAAGGGCTGAATAGAGGGAAGGTGAGACATCACAACTATTGAAGTCCAGGCCAGTTTGTATTTGCTGATGGGCATAACTGAGGGGAAATAAATTGACATTTTGGTTTGAACAGGCTGGTTTTTAGTTGAACTTGGAAGTGCAAACAATACTTCTTCCTGGTTTAAGAGAGATGACATTGGTTGTCTGCCATATGTATTTCTCATTTTGGTCTTCAGTTCGCGGTTTGGTCGTGGAATGCAATTTTGGAGACCATTTCAGGTTGACTTATTTGCTCAACAATGATAATAACGTACTCACTGTCATTTATTGAGCACCTGATATGTGCCAGACTACGTACACCCATCATTACTAATCTTAAAAGGAAAACGACATGAAAGGCATATGTTCTAATTCTCCCTTTGCAAATAAGGAACTTTAGGCTCAGAGAGATTCAAGGACTTTCTTAAGTTCACTTAGAAATTGGCAGAGCCAGCATTTGCCTCCTTGCAAAGCCTCTACCCCTGTTACCCCCACCACACACACACACACACACACGCACACGCACGCACGCACGCACGCGCGCGCTGCCACAGCAATGAAGGCAGAGACTGAGACCCACAAGCCCCCTTTCCTCTGGCCTACTGCAGTGGTGAATCAAACCTCGCATGGGCCAGTGCTG
>NW_017738151.1:0-1039 GCF_001890085.2 Hipposideros armiger | reverse complement strand
TCAACCCTTCCCTCTGGATGGTCTGTGGGATTATTTGTAGAGGTTCTAGGCTGGTGGGCCACTGTACCCATTAATGACTTGAGTAAGTTGGGCTTTGCCCCACCGGGGGTGATTCCGTCCACAACATTTCCTTAAATCAGTGCATAGACTTGGAAGTTGAGAGTGTTCTTGACCTTCAGCTTAGACCACGCCAAGCCAGGAAGAAGGAAGGATGGCATCTCATGGTGTGTCCAGACATCCCCCCTCTCGTTTTCAGATTCTCTATTTGGCATGTGGTAGATTGTATTTTCCAAAATGGCTGCAACAAGATCTCTCCTCTCACGTGTTCTTCTTGAAACGCCCCACTGCATGGGTGGGGGTCTTCATCACTAGTCATCATATACCCCTCATTTAATCTCCATGACAACACTCCCAGATAGGCACTATTATTACTTTCTTCGGACACGTGAGGAAACTGAGGCACAGTGACTTGTCCAAGCTCACAGGGCTCCACAGGCAGCACTAGCCTTTGACCCCAAGCTTGTGGAGCTCCCCAGACCAGACCAGTGCCTGGAGCTGTCTGGCTCTTCCCCCCATGGGGACCTGGAAGTTCCAAATGGTCAAGAACAAGGTGGGTGATGCATCCGAGTATGAGCTCAGAGTGCGATATTATTGCTCTTCAAGTTTTTAGAGAACCCTACAAACCTGAGAGTTTCCCTCCTGGGGAGCTGGGTTTTGTCCTTGCTCAGGGAGGGTCAGCTTTGAGAGTGGATTTAGGCCTTTTCCTGGAAGGAGCCTGTCCCATCCAGCAGAGTCTTCGTGCAGTCGTGCCTGGGGAATAAAACCGCATTTCCTGTGTTTACGGAAGCTGTTATGGTGGATGAGCAAAGACCCAGGTGACCCCAGCCCAGGCACATTCCAAGAGAACCAGCCACCCCAGGAAGTAAGTCAGGGTGGGGATGGAGTGCCCGGCGACTGTGCAGCGCTGAGATGATAGAAAACAGGTAAGGAGCGTAGCCACCCTCTCCTTTAGCTGCTGGCTTTAGGGAACCTCCAACAT
>NW_017732071.1:803553-805054 GCF_001890085.2 Hipposideros armiger | reverse complement strand
AAATACATGGCATATATGAGCATCATGAGCAAAGTAAATAAGAACTGGAGAAAAATATTTAAATTACTAATGCCCAACACCTTTCTGTCTGTCTACTATCACTTACCTATCTGTCTATCTATCTATTGTGTCTATCTATCTATCTATCTATCTATCTATCTATCATCTATCATCTATCTCTCATCTTCTATCTTTCCATGCATCACCCCCTCTGTCTCTTATCTGTTTACATAAAGATATAAATGTTCTATAGATGTTATCAGAGTGCTCAAGATAAATATGTGAAATGTTCCTTGATTACATGAAAGATACTCCACTTTACTTAAAAAGGAAAGAATTTCAAATTGAACAATACAGAGATACAACTTCTCATCTATCACATTGGCAGAAGTCCCAGAATTTGAAAACATATCCATGTTGCTATGGGGACTAGATACCCTAACAGATTTCTGTGAGGAATGCAAAATTGTGCAACATCTATGGAATTTAATTTGGGAATATCTAGCAAAATTACCTATACATTTATGCTTTGGTAGGCTAACATGCAGAAACTTTGTCCCATAGACATACTCACAAAAATATGAAGAGATTTGCACAGGGCTCTTCATTGTAGATTTTCTGTGTTAGCAACAGACTATTAATAACCTAAATTCACCAATAAGGAACAGTGTGAATACAGGAGTATGCAAATGCTATGGGGTAATCTCAAGGATATATTGTAAGTTGAAAAAGAAAAGGAAGGAAGGAAGGGAGGGAAAGAGGAAGGAAGGAAGGAAGGAAGGAAGGAAGGAAGGAAGGAAGGAAGGAAGGAAGGGAGGAAGAAGGGAAGAAAGGAAAAAGCAGACAAATTCTGTACCATGAATTATTATTGCTTATATTTCAAAATATAAGGGACCGTGAAAAACATTTTTAAAATGGTTACTTACATGAGGAAGGAGGATAGAGGGTGCAGAAAGCAGAGAGAGGCTATACATCTCTAAATAAGCCTTCACTTGATGAATTTGACTTTATCACCTGTAAAAAATATATATATTTATATATTTCATATAAATATACATATATATTTATATAAAATTGCATAGACTATAAGGTTCTAAAGTCAAATACAGATATAAAAATGAAGACATATGTATCAAAATTTGATTTTTTAAAAATTAAAAGCAAAGTGAAGTAAATCATCCTGTGTATCAATATGGTAGATTAGTCTCAGAAAAGAATATTTCAAATAATTTTAAAATACAGTAATTTGTATATTTCCTAGTAAGAAATATTTTAAGGACAGATATCTGAAAAAAAAAGCATTATTTTCTTTTTTTTTCAAACATCTGCTTGGCTATTTTATACCCTTCCCATTTCCAAATAAATTTTGAATTATCACATGTACCCATGGATGTACACATACACAAATATGGGATTTTGATGGCATTTAATCTTATCTTTATCCTTCACTGTACTAATGTCTTCTTCAGTAAATAAATTAAAAATGTTTAATTATTTAAAA
>NW_017732071.1:796730-802118 GCF_001890085.2 Hipposideros armiger | reverse complement strand
GGCTCTACTGTATCCTCTCTATATTTGTATGTATTTGAAATTCCCCATAATATTCCTTAAAGCACTCTCTTTCCTGTAAAATAGAATGAACTGTCCTCCTTAAGCCCCACTGTACATAGAGATGGAGATGTAGCTCAAATATGCTAGTTTTCTATAACATGTAAATAGGTTTATCGTGAATGATTTATAAAATCTAATTTTAGCATTGTTTATATTTTGGAGCAGTATTCAAGTTTTTACAAAGAATGTAGTGAGTGTACTAGAAGGAACAAGTGCTCTTTTTTTGGCTGGGTACAGTGAACTTTATAGATGGTGCATGACAGGGTAGGGCTCCCTCAGCCCCTCCCTTTCTTTAGGGGGCCTGGGACAGAAACTGGAGGTCAGGAGATTCTCAGTGTGTTGGGGGATCAACGTGGGAAAAGAACTCTCCAGTAGTTGAGGGCCTCTCTTCCTCTCGCTGGGGCTGGTGGTCCAGGGGCCTCTTACTCCTAGGAGGCCATGTAGACCATGAGGTCCACTTCCCTATTGCTGTAGCCAAATTCATTGTCATATCAGGAAATGACCTTGACAAAGTAGTCGTTGAGGGCAATGCCAGCCCCAGCATCGAAGGTGAAAGAGTTGGTATCACTGTTAAATTCACAGGACCTGGTCCTCAGTATAGCCCAGGAGGCCCTTGAGGGGGCCCTCCGATGCCTGCTTCACCACTGTCTTGATGTCATGGTATTTGGCAGCTTTCTCCAGGTGCTGGGGAAAAGGGCTTCAACATATTAATTTTAGAAGAGCACAGACATTCAGTCCATAACAATATGGAAAATGGGATGGTAGGACATCAAATAGCAATTTCCTTACAATGAAGGATTTGGAACTTCTGATGAAAGAACATATCCTTTGGGGAGAAAAAAATCCGACCTGTGAATATGATTGATTAGGAAGACTGGTTATTGAAGGAGATGGGATTTGTGATTCACAGAACAGTGACAGTATGTTGAGATATCTACACCTCCACCATTCACTGGGCAAATGTTTAAATAATAGCGTGATCACAGAAAGAGCTGTTTAACTTGAAGTACTCTCTGACTTTGAAGCACAAGAAGCACTCTTTTGGGACCCACTTTATAAAACTGTAACACTAAATAAGCAGAGAGGAAATTGTTTCCACTTCAAAACAAGATAGCTGGCAGCTTGATACCTCAAGGATATTGATGCAACTATAAAGGGTGAAAGGGGTTGCTAAATTGATCTCATGCTTTAGTCATTTATTTCACTAAAAATTCTATTTTTTGCATCTATTATATGTGAGTTATATTTCCCAGCATAGTGGTGATTTAGGCATGAAAGAAATATGAAGATAAAACCAGGCTTCAAACCTCAGAAGCTTACTACTAAATTTGTTATTTTAAAATATATCAAAACTTGAGAAGCATTTCTTTTAATGTCAAGAATAGACAAGGATAATATTGTACTGAAGGTACTCGCCAATGCCATTAGGAAAAAGAAAATAATATAATGCATAAATATTGAAAAAAGATAAAGCTGTTTTCAATAAGTTTGTATGCTTAATATTCTGAAAATAATTATATGTAAAAATATCAGTAAAAGAAGGAAGATGATTTTGTGAGGTGGCTAGTTACAAAATTAATGAAGATAACAGCTTTTGTGACTAGAAATAATCATCAGAAGTTGTGGTGGATGGAAGAAAAAACAATTTAAAGCACCTAGGAATAAATTTAGGAAGAAAAGTAAAAAATCTCTATGAAGAAAATTGTAAAATACTAATGAGGAACAAGAAAAATGATCGTAGAAACAGGATGATTTGGAGAGGGAGAAAAAGCTTCATGCACATGACCATACATAATGAGTATTGTATTACTTAGGATTCTCCAGAGAAAGAAAAACAATAAAATGTGTTATTATAAGGAGTTGGATCATGTGATTATGAAGACTGGAGTCCCAAATACACAGTGTGAGCAAGCAGCCCAGAGAGTCAGGACAAAGGATGGGGTGCATGAAGTCCAAACACATTCTTCTGGAGAATTCCCTCTGTCTTGGGGAGGTTTGTTTTTTTGTTCCATCTAGGACTGGATGAGGCCCATTCGCCCTAGGGAGGGCAATCTGCTTTACTCAAAATTTGCTGATTTAAATGCAAAAGTCATCAATAATGCTAATGTCATCAACCCTTCAAGTTGACAGATAAAATTAACCATCATAAATATTCTCTCTTTTTTGTGAATGGTTAGGGTTTTTTTCCCCCAGCTTAGTTGAGATACAATTGACATTAACATTATGTGAATTTAAGGTGTAAAGTGTGTTGGTTTAATGCACTTATATGTTGTAAAATGATTATGACTCTTGCATTTTCCAACAGCTCCATCAACTCGCACAATTACCACTTCTTTTTCTGTGGTGAGAACATTTGAAATCTCTCTTAGCAACTTTCAAGTATACAATACAGTATTGTGAACTGTAGTCACCACGCTGGAGATTAGAGCTCCAGAAAGTATTGATCTTGTAACGGGAAGTTTGGACCCTTGACCAACATCTCACCTTTCCCGCAGCCCTCACCTCCTGGTAACTAACATTGTAGTCTCTGCTTCTAGGAGTACAGTTTTAATTCTTTTAATTCTTAAAAAAGCTTGTTTACTAACAGAACTTATATAGCAACTATCAGCACATCTTGTTTAATAACTGTTACATTAGTTCTTTCAAAAGATGGAAACAAGAGTGTCTGATGTGACATAATCTTTTGAAAAATAAGATGAAAGTGGAAGTTATTGGACAAATATCCTAGGAAAGTTATTTATAAAAGAGGAGGCTTTCACTGCCATATCCTTTCACTTATTTTTATCTGAAATGCAGATGAGACGTTGGTAGTAAAGCATCTATTGTGTAACCATGAGGTAACAAGATGGAGGATATAAGCCACGTTCCCAACATAACAGAGCAGAAATTTTGGCACTACCATGTCACTGACCACGTTCTCAAACCACCATGTCAGCCTCAGATTTAATACTTTTCAGTTCTCATTACATGAGAAACATTAAAACCGATTTAGAGAAGTTCATTAGTTAGATTTCCTGTTACATCAGGTTTATTCCTAATTAATATAGAAAGCATGTGTTCTTATTTTATTTATCTTATTTAGTAAGCATAATTGTCATCATTTCTGCCTCTACCTTCTCACCCAGGTAGTCCCTTGCAATACTTCAGTTCAGTATAAGTCAAGCATGAAGTTCCTCTGGTAAATCAGGAAGACTTCACAGAGTTTGTTCCCCTGAATGTTTAAGGCAAACCTAGACTTATCTCAGTATGATCCCTTTGAGAAAAGATTCATAAAATCATATAAACACTTTTTACACTTTATAACAGAAATGTTCCTCTATGTCTCTTTTTTTCTCTTTTTTTTTTTCTATCTCTTTTTTAGAGTCTGAAATGATGTCTGTTGTTCTTATCTGTTCTCCTGTAGAAACGTGTTTGTGGCTATAATTCAGCTAAACCAATATAGCATAGCTGTATTTACTTGGAGGTGAACTTGATTTTATGCGATTTTTTTCTACAATGAACACATGTCCAAAGAAAGTAATTTGGGGGGCAGGGAAGAGTGGGGATTTTTCCTGTAGCTTAACGAATAGATGGCAGCCATACAGAGAAGCAGAGAAATTAAAGTATTTCCCAACAAAAGAAATCATAATTAAAATGAGTTATGAACAGACACATTGTCTCTTTCCTGTTAATTATCCATGTTCAAATCCAGTTGGAAATGCAGTGCCCACTTTATTTTTTATTCCTTAATTTCATCCAGAGAATAACTAATGTCCTAATATGCCATAAAGAAAGACTGCTGTCCTATATTTTTTTTGAAGGAATAAAAGCTGAAAACAGGGTGTAAAAATGATTTGTTTACTTTGGTCCAAGGTAAAATTGCTTTATTTTTTCCAGCTGCATTGCTGCAGTAACATAAAAGCATGAGCATATCTCCAGTATCATTAAAACAAAACTGAAATTAAGATACAGCCTATTCAATGCATATCAAAAAACAGTCAAGGAAATGCTGATGGTGGTTGAGCTACTGATAGTTGATTGGGTTTTATGAACTAACGTCATATGTATCATCAACAATTATGCTGAAAATGAATTGATGATGCTATGCTTAAACAAAGAAAAGGGCTTCCCTAAAAGATTTGCAATTTAGGAAGTCACCTTTTCTTTCACTTCATGCCTAAAACATGGATATTGGTGAGAAAAAATACCCATGAAAGAAGATATTGTCTCATCAGTAATCTAAAATGTGAAATGTGGCATCCAGATAGAATATCTACAAAAAATATAGTTAGAACGTACCATTTTTATGGCGGTAGTGATATACTAAGGTGAAGTACTTAGCTGTACAAGGGTATCTCCAGCCCTTCAAAAGTGTCTTGAATATTGTAAGTAGCCTAGTATTGTCTGGTACCTCTCTTTTAAGGTGTGTGTGTTTGTGTGTGTGTGTGTGTGTGTGTGTGTGTGTGTGTGCGCGCATTAATAAATAAGTGTTTTTTGAGGGCTACTTGATCCAGCATGGCTCTCTGCAATATCAACAGAGTTGATATTAAAATCAAGGGAATTGGTGGAACCCAAAGTCAAAGGAGAAGCTGAGATCAGGGAAATAAACAGGCGCCTTACTTACAACCCAGCAATTTCAATTCTAGGTAGAAAACTAGAGACACTTTGGAATAGGTGCATAGGAGACAAGTACAAAAATGTTCATGGCAGCGGTTTTTGTAATAGCAAAAAAAAAAATGAAAACCACCTAAAAAATGTCATCAATGTTAGACTCAATAAATTATCATATATTCATTCACTGAAATGTATGCATGGTGAATATGAACCTACAATCCATATGTATCACTGTGAAAAATCCTAAAAATATAATATTAAGAAAAGGAAGCATGTTAGGTTTGAAACCTTATTATATGTTTGTTCACAAATACATAAAGTTTAAAAACAGACAGTACAAAAAAGTAAAACTCAAAAGGATGATTAACATGAATTTAAGGAAAGTAGTTGCTTCTGGGGAGCGACTGTAAGGGTATGACGAAAGAGAGGTAGAGAAAGCTTTCCAAAGCACAGTAAATATTCAATTGTTAAACTTGGTTGATGGAATCAGGAATGTTTATGTACCAAATTTAAATTATGTACAAAAAGTAAAACCCTGTTATTGGCTCTCATTTCTTGGGCATTGTCTCATGGAATTTTCACAATTTATTTCACAAAATATAATATATTATTATTTACCTCATTTTATATACAGGCAAATTTACACATATTAACCTGGCCAAAGTCACACAAAGTGAATTATTAAAGATAATACAGCTAGCAAATTTAAGAACTGGGATCCAAACCTTGATAATT
>NW_017732071.1:794143-795792 GCF_001890085.2 Hipposideros armiger | reverse complement strand
CCTTAGCCCACCCTACAAAGCAATTTTGAAACTCTTTTTTCTGGAATGGCCATCAGAGCTGTCATTATATTACTCTTCATGTGCTGAATGTCATCAAAATGTCTTCCTTTCAATATTTCCTTTATCTCTGGGTAAAGAAAGACATCATTGGGGGCCAGATCAGGTGAGTAGGGAGGGCATTCCAATATAGTTATTTGTTTACTGGCTAAAAACTCCTTCACAGACCGTACGGTGTGAGCTGGTGCATTGTCGTGATGCAAGAGCCATGACTTGTTGATGAACTTTTTCATGCAGGCTTTTCAGCACTTCCAGATAGTAAACTTGGTTAACTGTTTGTCCAGTCAGTACAAATTAATAATGAATAATCCCTCTGATATCAAAAAATATTAGCA
Organism: Hipposideros armiger; assembly: GCF_001890085.2. NCBI lineage: Eukaryota > Metazoa > Chordata > Mammalia > Chiroptera > Hipposideridae > Hipposideros > Hipposideros armiger. The sequence continues at coordinate 795,400 of NW_017732071.1, read as the reverse complement.
ACATCGTTTTGACCCTTGATTTGGACTCACGGAATTTTGGGTCATGGAGAATTAGCTGACTTCCATTGTGCAGATTGATGCTTTGTTTCAGGATTGTATATGTACACACATGTTTCATTAGCAGTGATAACATGGCCCAAAACATTGTCTTGCCTCACCAAAAAGTCTTGGCAAACTTCAATTCTCCTTTGCTTTTGTTCATTGGTGAGCTCCTTCGGGACCATTTTTGCACACACAAAGATTTTCAGTTAAGGTTTTCCTAACTGTTTCTCTAATGATGTTTACTTGGTCTGCTATGCTTCTCACAGTCAGCTGACAATTTTGACGCACAAGTTGATGAATTCTTGCAATGTTTTCATCAGTTCTGCCTGTTCCTGGCCACCCTGACCTCTTTTCATCAGTGGTAGGTTCTATCCACTCAGAAAAACGTTTAATCCATTTGTACACTGCCGCTTTCTTCATGGCATTATCCCCAGAAACTTGGACTAACATGTCCCTGATCTCACTCCCACTCTTTCCAAGTTTCACAAGAAATTTAATGTTTGTTCATTGCTCTTATTCAAGCTCAGACATTCTCGTGAGGACACACAAAAACATGCAACAACAGTAATGAACGCCACTCAACAAGACACCACCACACGTCGGCCCAAATACAGCTGTGAGACACTGATATACCAAGGTTATGAAACCTTACCGAGTTGTTTGTACAGTGCTGCCAATGTAACTGCACTATGGCAAGCTTGGGAAGCTAGTTGTCAGACCTCGTATAAAAGTGTTCACAGCATAACTGTGCATCATCGCAACAATTGTATGAAATTAAATTGTTTTGTAAATAATTTCCTCTGCTCCATTCTCTCTGTTTTCTCTTTCTGAACTAATAATTTGACCATTGGACATCCTAGATTAATTCTCTATCTTCAATTTTCTCTTCTACTTTCCATCTCTTTGTCTCTTGTTCTATTTTTCTGGGAAATTTCCTTCACTTTAATTCCCAATGCTTCATTTCTACTGTCATGTTTTTAATTTTCCTCTAATATCAAATTAATTTTTCAATTTTGTGCTTATCACTTTTCTGCTCTTCCAAATACTTTAATGCAAATTGATGCATTTTTAAATATTAAACCATTATGCTTTGTATGTTTGGATTTTATATTAATAATATTACACTAAATTGATTATTGTAATTTCCTTTTTTCATTCAACATTTTTTTGACGTATATCCATATTATTTTACACAAATCTACTTGGTTTTTTTTT
>NW_017732071.1:789803-791618 GCF_001890085.2 Hipposideros armiger | reverse complement strand
TCTTTGTCTTTAAACTTTGGCATTTTAATTATGATGTATCTTGGTGTGGGACTGCTTGGGTTTATCCTGTTTGGGACTCTCTGTGCTCCCTGGGTTTGTATGTTTATTTTCTTCACCAGGTTAAGGAAGATTTCTGTCATTATTTCTACAAATATGCTTTTTCAATTCCTTGCTCTCTCTCTTCTTCTGGTACCTCTATGATGCAAATATTGGTATGCTTGAGGCTTCTTAAACTATCCTCATATTTTTTTATTTTTTTTATTTTTGCTGTTCTGTTTGTGTGTTTTCTGCTACCTTATCTTCTGAATTGCTCATTTGATTCTCTGCTTCATCTAATCTACTCTTGATTCCCTCTAATGTATTCTTCATTTCAGCTATTGTATTATTTATTTCTGACTGATTCTGTTTTATGTTTTCTATCTCTTTGTTGAAATTCTCTTTGAGGCCATTAAGCATCCTTATAAACAATGTTTTGAAGTCTGTGTCTGATAGATTGCTTATCTTTATTTTGTTTAGTTCTTTTCCTGGAGCTTTGTTCTGTTCTTTTATTTGGGACATGTTTTTTGTCGCCCCATTTTGCTGCTTCCCTGTGTTTGTTTCTATGTATAAGGTAGGGCTGCTATGTCTCCCAGTCTTAGTAGAGTGGCCTTATATATTAGGTGTCCTGTTGGGCCCAGTGGTTCAGTCTCTCTGGTCACCTGAACTGGGTGTTCCAGGTGTTTCCCTCGTGTGGATTTTGTGTTCCCTCCTGTTGTAGTTGAATCTTGGTTGCTGTTTGCACAAAAAATGGGAGGGATTTACCATAGACCTATTGATTTTGAGGACAGGCCATGACAACAGTGAAGGAGTTGTTGTGTAAGGACTGACCCTATGGAGCAGGATTCACTTTAGAAGGCCTCTGGTACCTGCCAAGTATGCCCTTTTGGTGAGTCATCCTTGGAGGCAGCCTAGGCATGCACTAGCTTGGTCTGTACCTGGCTACCAAATCCCACGGCCTCCTGGGAGGGGCTTGCTGCTGGCCAAGTTCAAATGCAAAGTGTGCCCTTCCTGGGGCCACCTGGCATGAGCCACAAAGTAATTCGCAGATAGCTGTGCTGGGCTTGGAGTTTCCTTAATTGGACAAGCTGGAATCAAGACTGGATGTTGCTAGTGCTGGGCTTAGGACAACTCATCCAGAGGTACAGGATACACCCAAGGCAGATAATGCTTGTTTGGGGTTTATGAACCTTTGTTAGATTTTAGAAAACTCCACAGCATGAGCCAAGATAAGCTGTTTGTATGGAAAAGTCATTGAAAGGGGCTTGGATGGACCAGCAAGTTGGGTAGGGCGTGGTCTCGGGGAACCACCAAGGCAGGGTGAACAAACGGTGTTAGCTAGATTGATGGAGACTCAGATATGGCTCCCGCCTATGTCTGCATGCCAGACAGGAGGAGGGCTCAACAAAGAAACAATGGCTTTTTCCAGCTTCTCTGGGAGAAAACTTCTCCTCCATCCCTTGCCCTGAAGTCATACAATTCATTTGCTCCCATATGTCTCTGCACTTTTCATGTTATTGCCCCAGTGATGTAGCTCAGAGAGAGTGAGTCCTTCAGTGAGTAAGTTTGTGTGTGTGTGTGTGTCCTTAAAGAGGAGTGCCTGAGACTGCAGCTGCCCTTCTCATCCTGCCACAATTTCTGCTGGTTTTCACAGCCAGAATTTATGTTGATTTCTGCCCCCAAGTGCTGGAAACCTGGCCTGGGGAGTCCCCTTGCTTTATGGAGTGGAACCTCTGCAGCCTAGATAGCCTTCTCTCTTTTCAATGGTTACCTGCAGGT
>NW_017732071.1:782128-787998 GCF_001890085.2 Hipposideros armiger | reverse complement strand
AGAATACTAATTTTACTTATGAGATCTATGCATGTAGTCCACAATGTCATTGACTAAGATGAAGTAAGCATAATGAGTGTAAACTCAAGTATTTAAACATGTAATCATTCTCCAGTACTAATACTGTCAGATTCACTATTGATATTACAGTATATATGTCAGACTCATATCATTTACATAAGTATATGTCAGATACATAGATATAGATATAGATGGAGATCCTCATTATTTGCCAATCCCATATTAATAAATTCTACTCAGTAAAATTTGCGATGCCAAAATTGGTACTTGTGGTATTTTTGCAGTCATTCATGGACATGTGACAAGTAGCAAACAATTTGTCACCCAAGGTGCATGTTATCATCTGAGGTTATACAAGGTGGTGCTCTGCCATGGTTTCATAGCTCTCATATTAAAGTAAACAAAGTAAACAAGTGTCTCTTTTACATTCTGCTTGGTGGTACACTTTTCACATTTTTGTGATTTTTGTTAGTTGATGATATCACTGTTTAAAATGTCCCAGAAGTGTAACACTGAAGTACTCTCTAGTGCTCTGAGCACAAGAAACTGTGATGTGCCTTATGGAGAAACTGTGTCTTAGGTAAGCTTAGTTCAGGCATGAGGTTTAGAGCCAGTTGGCTGTGAGTTCAATGTTAATACTCACATATTGAAATATATAAAGTGTCTTTAAACATACACACACATAAAACAAGGATACTTATAGATCAGTTAATGAAAACATTGTGGCCAAATGCTCATGGGATTTGAACCTTGTGTTTCTCCTGGGACGGTGGTTCAGTGTTCGCTAATTCAGAGTTTGCAAAGACTATAAATTGTAATTACCATTAAGAATTTTAATGATTGTAAATAGATGATAGATAGATAATAGATAGACATATGTCTACATATATACATACATAAAATATTAAAAATATAGGTTTTAATGTTTTTGTATGTTCTAGCTTTTCTACGATCTTTTATATATTTCCAACAGACAATCAACATTTTGCCTAAATAATAAAACAAAAATATTTTTGATTGTTTACATTCTGCAAGCACATGGATGTGTTTGAGTATGTGTTTTTAACTGTTTCACTTACAAAAAAAATGCTTTCTAAGTTTATCAATGTTTCTGAATTTATGTTTTAGCACAGATAGGTGATAATTTCTGTTTTAGCATAGATCTTTCATTTCCAAAGTTTGTCCCCTGAACTAGTACCATCAAAATCATCTGAGAAATTGTAAGAAAAGTCTCAAGTCTCACCTCAGATTTAGTAATTTAGAGTCTTTGGAGGTGGACCCAGCAATCTGTTTTAACAAGGCTTAGGTGATAAAACACAGTAAACACACACAGTAAAGTTTGTGTGTGTTTACTGTGACACACAGTAAAGTTTGAGAACCACTGGTACAGACAACTGAAGTGAACACACAAATATTTGGCAATATTCTATTACTACAATTCAATAAGAGAATCTTTTCTTTTTTTTGAAGATTTTTTTTATTGGGGAATTAGGGGAGGTGAACAGCATTGGGGGAATCGGGGAAGGGGAACAGACAAGTTGCTGTCCTTTTGTTCTTCAGTCTAGTTGTGGAGGACGTTGTTTCACTGGCCCATGTTGGTACCATCATTGTGCTCTTCCCTGGTGAGGAAGATTGGTTACCAGCCACTGGACAGCCGCTCATGGCGGCTCACAGCAGCTCACGCCGGCTGCCGGCTGCTCACACTGGCTGCAGGCCACTTATGGTAGTTTATGGCAGCCCACTGCAGCAGGGGCTGCAGAGATCCGAAAGGGGCCTTGCTGCACACAGCTGGCATCCCAAGCCAACTCTAACCAACACGCCACTCAGCCAGCCCCCAAAAAACTTTTTAAATTAAATTTCTTGGGGTGACATTGGTTAGTAAAATTATATAGGCTGTAAGTGTACAATTCTATAATACATTATCTATATATTGCATTGTGTGTTCACATCCAGAGTCAGTGCTCCTTCCATCACCATATGTTTGACCCCCTTTACCCTCATCTACCACCTACTCTTCCCACTTTATCCTCTGGTAACCACTAAACTGTTGTCTGTGTCTATGAGTTTTTGCTTGTTTGTCTTGTTTCTTTGTTGCTTTCAGTTTTATATTCCACAATGAGTGAAATCATATGGTGCTTGAGTTTTTTTGTCTGACTTATTTAGCTTAGCATGATAACTCAAGATCCAACCATTTTGTCACAAATGGCAGTATTTCATTTTTTATTGTGGCCAAGTGATATTTCGTTGTATGTACCACATCTTATTTATTCAATCATCTATTGATGAACACTTTGGTTGTTTCCATGTCTTGCCCACTGTTAATAATGCTGCCATGAACATAAGGGTACATATATCTTCATAAAGATTTTTTTTTTGGTAGATACCCAGAAGAGGGATTGCTGGGTAGTATGGTAATTCTATTCCTAATTTTTTGAAGAATGTCCATACTGTTTTCCATACTGACTGTACCAATTTACATTTCCACCAGCAATATATGAGAGTTCTTTTTTCTCCATAGCCTCTCCAACACTTGTTATTACTTGTCTTGTTGATAATGGCCATTCTTACAGGTGTGAACTGGTATCTCATTGTGGTTTTGATTTGCATTTCCCTAAAGTCAATGAAGTTAAGCATTTTTTCATATACCTGTTGGTCATTTGTATGTCTTCTTGGGATAAGTGTCTGTTCAGATCCTCTGCCCATTTTTTTTTCATTAAATTGTTTGGTTTTTTTGTTGTTGTTAAGTTGTATGAGTTCTTTTTAAAATTTGGATATTAGCCCCTTACTGGAGGTGTTGTTTGCCAATATCTTCTCCTATTTGGTTGACTGCCTCTTTGATTTGTTGATGGTTTCTTTTGCTATGCAGACATTTTTTAATTTAATATAGTATCATTCATTTATTTTTGCTTTTACTTCTCTTGTCTTTAACAAAATCCTCTCTAAGACCAAGGTCCATAAGTTTAGTTCCTATGTTTTCTTCTATGCAATTTATTATTTCAGGTCTTATATTTAATCATAGACAATGCCTGCCATCAAATAGCCTGAATAAGGACTTAATGCTTGGAGATAGGTGTGTGTTTCTCTGTTTGCATGTGACACATTGCATTATTGTACATGTGGTAGAATCTTAATTTGAATAAAATGGTACATATTTATCAACTTCATATTTGACTTCTCCATTTGAATACACTATAAATATAAATATGATGATACCCTCAGATAAATTATGTTAATATTATCTCAACTATGTAAATCTAAAATCAATGTCTTTCATTGCAGCTAGAATTCTCAGGAGATAATCTTTTATAAATAGTCATATATACCTTTAGTCAGTCATATATAATGACATACTGCATGTACAATAATGCAACATGTCACATGCACATGTTCAAACACCCACCTATCCCTAAGCATTAAGTCCTTATTCAGGCTATTTGATAGCAGGCATTGTCTATGACTACAAATTTCAAAAATATTTATTTGTGCTTATGCTGCAATAAAATATAAAAGATATTTTACAAACTACTTATATCAAGTAAAAACAAGCATTAATATATCATTCTTTATTTCCCTACAGTCTTTATATATGATATAAATTACAGTTCATTTATATTCTGCAAACATTATTAATATGGGATTTAGAACAAGAAAATTAGAAAAACTGTAAATACTCAGAAAAGAAATTCAGATGTTCAGAGATAATAACTATGTGATATCTTCAGGTACAGAAAACAAATCTACATATGAGAGATTTAATAAAAAATAATTTTAGTGTCTTGGTGATTTCCTAAAAGAACACTGACTTTAGAATGAAACACAGCAAAATTTGCTTATCTATTTTAGATATCATCCCCAACTGCCAGTAACTTATTTTTCAGATATTTGTTTTTCACAGTTTCCATCATGCCAATGGCAAGTTATATGGTGAAGCCAGACCTTAGCAACTTCTGGGATAAAGTCAATAAAACAGGGATCTCTTGTGACTTTCCAGGCTTAAAATGTCTTGCACAAGATCATCAGCCTCGAGTCTAGACATCTCTAAATGTCTTCTCAAAATGCCTTCACACAGACCGAAAGGTAGAAAGAAGACCTGAAATAAATGAGAGATACTGGAATTAAACCAGTCAAGTCTGAGGTTGCAGCAAGCATGATGATAACTTTGTCTATTTTTTTGCAAGATAATTTGCCTTTCTCTCACAGAGCTATTTCATAGGCAGGGAAATAAAGCTTACTTTGAGGTGATAAATATTTCTTAAAGGATTTAACATGTCCAAAAATTAAAATTGGAGAAAGCAGAACTATATGCGATGTTTACAGAACAAAGAGTTGTAGTTTTGACCGAGTTTGAATAGTTCTAATTTGAAAAAAAGAAATAATTGAAAATTTGCTGTTCACAAACCTAATGTGAGTTTCACTCTATTGTTTAGATGTCTCAGCTGTTTGATTCTTAGATGGGCCACCTCTAGTCAGTTTAAGGAACAATCCTTTATGATTTTGCTGGTTTTGATTTCTTTATCATCTGGATTTGTCCAGAGCTCAAGATCTGCCTAGAATATTTCTGGGCCTGCATCCCAATTAATAATAATTCATATATATTTGTAACTTATGAAACTCCCAAGAACTGTTCTACCAACTAAATCTACTCTGAACCTTGTTATGTATAAGAAGAATGGATTCCTATTACAAGTAGAAATAATTATCTTTAGATGAGCACAGACACATTTTAATTTATTTGAAGGAAACACTCTGTTAGAGCAGAACTAAGAAAAAATGGAATGAGCAAAATTACCTACTTGCTTAGGTACATGTATTAACTATTTCAGTCCACCAGGAGACCCCTGAGTACACCNTTTTTGAGATGTGCTGTTTTCATGATGCAAAATTAGTTTTCATTATTTTTTTCATGAGCAAGGATATACTTGGGAAAAGATGATTGCATTTGACTATCACAGATCAATGATTCTTTCTTGTGTGTCTTATTTTTAAATTAAAATTTAGCTAACACACAATATTATATTAGTTTCAGGTGTATGTGCACCATAGGTTTTCAATTTTATATACCTAAAGAAGTGATCACCATGATAAGTCCAGCAACCATCTGACACTTTGCCAAGTTATCACAATATTATTGATGATATTCTCTATGCTGTATGTTACATCATCATGATTGCTTTATACTTAGAAATTTGAATTTTTTTCCCTTTACTTTCCCCTTCTTTTGAATTTTGCAATTACAGTTGATACTCAATATTATTTTGTATTAATTCAGGTGTAAAGCATAGTGGTTAGACATTAATATAATTTAAGAAGTGATCCCCCTGACTAATCTAGTACCCACCTGGCACCATACATATTTATTACCATATTATAGATTATATTTCCTATGCTCTACTTTACATCTCATTACTATTTTGTAACAACCAATGTGTACTTCTTAATCTCTTTGTCTTTTTTACCCTGATCCCCAAATCTCCTCCCATTTATTACCTCAATAAATCTAGTACGTATCTGACACCATACATAGTTATTACAATATTACTGACAATATTCCTTATGCTTTACTCTACATCTCCATATTACAACCAATTTGTACTTCTTAATCTGTTCACTTTTTTTACCCATCCTTAATCTCCCTTACTTCTTTCTGGTAATCATCAAAATGTCCTCTGTAACTTAGTGTTTATTTCTGTTTCATTTGTTTATTTTGTTCTTTAGACTCCATATATAAGTGAAATTACATTGTGTTTGTCTTTCTTTGTTTGACATACTCCACTCAGCACAATATCCTCCAGGTCCATCCATGCCCCTGGAGATGTCAAGAAACCAATCCTTTCCAAGGCCATGCAATA
>NW_017732071.1:777337-779158 GCF_001890085.2 Hipposideros armiger | reverse complement strand
TTCCATGTCTCTGCTCCCGCTCTACCATTCTCAAGGTGGCTTCTTCTGTAAGTCATTAATTGTAGGATTTCGGTTTAGCTAGACTTCAGGTGACTCTCCATGATGGTTGTTCTGTATTTTAGTTATAATTTTGATGTGGACGTGAGAGGAGGTAAGCACAGCATTTACTTACTTCACCATATCCACACAGATCAATGATTCTAATATGAAATATAACCTACCTATCTCCTTTCTCTGATTTCACGCTCTGAAAGCAACCTTAGGCATTTTCTTCCTTTGTAAATGTGACTATGGGGAGATATCAGTCCTGCTGCCATAAGTACTCCAACTTGTTTGGCAGTATTGCTTTTCTTCTTGTAAGCAACAAATCGAACTTGTAGTTTATGTGTCAGTCTCTTGTGAATCTTATGATTTGGGGCCCATACAAGTTTGCTCCAGAGAAATCAAACCATTTTCTGGAACGGCAAACCTGAGGATCAAAACCTTGAGTCTGAAGCAATTTTGTTTCCCTAGAATACCTTTCATCTCTCTTGTTAGTGTGCCACACAAGCAGTCAGAGAATCCCTTCTCTGAGAACAACAGAAACAGTGATGCTAGCCCTGTGAATAGTCACTAAATTGCATGTTCTCAGGAAAAATGTATAATCAATGAACTGATATATTGACCAAACAAATGAATAAAACTCTTCATGATGAAATATGCCATTGCACAGTTTTTTTACTTAGATTAGCTGCATTAAAGATTAATACATGATGAAAAAATATTTCTCCTATTTCTTTATTTTGTAATTCTTTTTTCATTTTTTACTTTTGTTTGTTGTTCCTTATTTTTCTCATTAATTTATTTTTGTTTTAATTGTCTTTCCTTGTTAATAATTGAGAAAAGTTAATAAGGTTTAAGTTTGGGTTATGAAAGAAAGGCAGTAGAAAATAATCATATACTATTTAAAAATTAAAATATATTCTGTTAACTCATCAGATAAAGAGTAGCAGAAATCTGTTGAAACCTGAGCAATAATTAATGTTTTTCAAAAGTTAATTGGTGGGAGCCACAATAATTTCTCATTAATAATTGACAATTAAATAGAAACAGATAAAGTACAAAGTATGAACTAACTTTAAAATAAAATTTTAATCAAAAAGAGCATTTTTGATTTCCAACCCTAAATTCTGTAAGAATTTTTTATCTTTAGGTGAGTGAACAATTGAATTTCCCTGTGGATTTAAGGGAAATGATTGCATATATTTGGTGCTAGTTCTTGATGAATCTATTTTTCAAATGCTTTGCTTTATACTAATTGTCTTATGTTTCCCGAAGGATTATATTTGGATGTTAACACAGTAATCTTGCTTATTCTGATGTTCATACACTATTTCTTCATATATATTAATGCTATGAATCAGATTAACAGTGTCATTGCCATAGGCAAAATTGTATAGCAATGGAAATCTCCAAGGAGGCTTCCTCAAATCACATTAATATTATTCTGTGTCTGCCTCATCCTCCATTTGTCTGTAGGTAGATATTAAAAGTGTAACTTTGAAGATCATTTCTCTCCTCACAGAATTATCTTCCCAACAATTCTGAAATCATATTTAAATAAATTTATATTTGCTAATTTCTTCTTTTTTGCTTATTTCTCATGTTTGCTTATTGTCCTTTGTGAAATATTGCATTGCAGAAAATATGTGTTTATCATATAGAGTACCCTGAATAAATGTTTGGTGATTTTCCAAGGTCATTTCATATTCATTAACTACTAGTTATATAGTCATATAGATGAAAAAGGCAATATTGTTTAATTGTGATGAGTAATCAACT
>NW_017732071.1:733900-772432 GCF_001890085.2 Hipposideros armiger | reverse complement strand
AGTTTGAGAATATTTCATCACCCCAGAAGGAAATCTGATGCCCATTGTACAGTCACTCTCCCACTAGCTCCTGGAAACCACTAATTTGTTTCTGTCTCTGTGGATTAATCTGTTCTGGATATTTCATGTATCTGAAATCATATAATATGTGACCTTTGTGTACAGCTTCTTTTACTTAGCTTACGTTCAAGGTTCATCCGTGTAGTAACATGGATGAACGCTTCATTTCTTTGTATTGCCAAATAATATGCCATTGTATTTATCATTTTGTCAGTTGATGAATATGTGGGTTGTGTTTCACTTTTGGCTATTGGAAATACTGCTGCCAGGAACATCTGTGTATACATTGTTGTTGGAGGTACCTGTTTACAGTTCTTTTAGATATATACTCAGGAGTGGAATCACTTGGTTATATGGTAATTCTATGTTTAACTTTTGAGGACCTGCCAAACTAGTCTCCACAGTGGTTGTACCATTTTACATTCATATCAGCAATGTACAAGTGTTCCAATTTCTTTATAATTTGGTCAACACTTTTAATTTTCTTTTATTATAGCAATCTTAATGGGTGTAAATTGATATTCTATTGTGGTTTGCTTTGCATTTTTCTAATAAGTAATGGTGTTGAGCATGTTTTCATGAGCTTCTTTGTAAATCTTCTTTGGAAAAATGTTTATTCATATCTTTTGCCCATTTTTAATTGGTTTACTTTTATTCTTGCTAAACTGTACTAGTTCTTTTTATATCCTGGATACTAATCCCTTATCAGATACCTGATTTGCAAATACATTCTCCCATTTTATAGGTTGTCTTTTCACTTTGTGTACAGTATCCTTTGATGTACAAAACTTTTAATTTTAATAAAAGCCCAATATTTTTCTTTTTCTTTTCTTGCTTATACTTTTACATCATATATAGTTAACCATTTCCAATTCTAAGGCTATGAATACCTACCCTATGTTTTCTTTTAAAAGGTTGATGATTTTAGCTATTATATTTATGTACTTGATCCACTTTGAATTAGTTTTGTATATAATTTGAAGTAAGAATCCAGCTTCATTCTTTTGTGTATGGATATCCATTTGTCCCAGCACCATTTGTTGAAAAGACAATTCTTTCCCCATTGAATGGTCTTGGCCCCCTTTGCCAGGATTACTTGATCATAAACATATGGGTTTATTTCTGGATACTCAGTTCTTTTCTATTGATCTATATGTAATGTATATCCTTATGCAAATATCAAACTGTTATGACTATTATAGCTTTATAAGAGCTTGATTTTATCTTTATTAAATGTATTGGCGTGACACTGGATAGTAAAATTATATAGGTTTCAAGTGTACAACTCTATACTGCATCATCTATATGTTGCATTGTGTGTTCACCTCTCAGTATGAGTCCCCTAACATTGTTCTTTTTCAAGATTGTATTTGCTATTTGAGGACCTTGCAGGCTTTTTAATTTACACACACACACACACACACACACACACACACACAAAGCTGTTAGAATTTTGGCAGAGAATACCTTGAAACCATAGAGAGGTTTGAGTGGTAGCACCATTTTAACACTATCATGTCTTCCACTCCATGAACACAGACATATTATCATTTAATTATTTTTATTTCTTTTAGTAATGTTTTACAGTTTTCACCATACATGCCTTCAACTTCCATAGACTAATTTATTCCAATTACTTTATTCTGTTCAATGCTATTGTAAATGGAATTGTTTTCTTTCACTGTGTACTCAATTTAACACAATAATCTTGTACTCAGCAACTTTGCTGAATTCTTCTAATAACTCTAATAGTTTTTTGTATGTATATGTGTGGATTCTTTAGGATTTTCTGTAAATAAGGTCATGTCTTTTATAAATCGGAAAATTTTACTTCTTCCTTTCCAACTTGGAGGTTGTTCATTTCTTTTTCTTGCCTAATTTCTCTTGCAAGAACTTCCAGTAAACTATTGAAGTAACAGTGATGAAAGTGGGATGCTTGTCTTGTTTCTGATCTTAGGGGGACAACATTCAGTCTTTCGCCATTTAATAGTATATTAGCTGTGGGTTACTAATGTTCTTTATCATGTTGAGGAAATTCTTTTATATTCTTTCCTTGATGTTTTTATCATAAAAGGATGTTGGATTTTGTCAAATGTTTTCTCTCTGTCAGTTGAGACAATTATGCCAGTTTTCCCATTATTCTGTTAATGTGGTGTATTATATTGTCTGATTTTTATATGTTGAAACACCCTTGTATTATTGAGATAAATTCCATTTGGCCATGGTGGATAACCCTTCTAATAATTTGTAGATTTAGTTTGCTACCATTTTGTTGAGGGTTTTTGCATCTGCCTTCGTAAGATTTATTGTTTTCATTTATTGTGGTATATTTGTGTGGCTTGGTATCAGGGTAATATTAAAGAATGAAATAGCAAATATTTTTCATATCTGTTGGAAGAATTTGAGAAGCATTTGATCTTGGCCTTTTAAAATTTCTGGTAGAATTCACCAGTGAAGTAATCTGGCTCTGGTATTTTGTTGGGAAGTTTTTGATTAACGAATCAACCTCTTTCTAAATCTGTTAGGATTTTCGATTTATTTTTTAGTTAGTTTTAGTAATTTGTATTCCTGTAGGAATTTGTCCATTTCATCTAGGTTTTCTAATTTGTTAGCATTCAATGGTTTATGGTAGTCTTTTAAAATTATTTTTATTTTTTATTTTATTCTTATTCGTGAGGTCATTAGTAATCTTCACTTTCATTTTCAATTTCAATTATTTCTATTTGCTCTATCTTTTTTTTTTATTGTCAGTCTTCTTAAATGTTAGTGAATTTTGTTGCTCTTTCCAAAAGCACAACATGGATTTCATTGATTCCATTGTTTTTCTATTCTCTATTTCATTTATCTGCACTCTAGTCTTTATTATAGCCTCTTTTCCTGCTAGCTTTGCATTTAGTTTGTTCTTTATCCAGTTTTTTAAGATATAAAGCTAGGGTATTGATATGATACTTCTCTCTTTTTTAATATAGCCATTTATAACTATAAATTTGTCTCTGAACACTCCTCAGTGGTGTTAAAGAGTGGTATAGGGAAAGTGTTCTCTAATCTTACGATTAAATCTCAGTTTTAGTGGTCCTCTTTCTAAGGGCTATGACCTTTACAAGTTTTTCATACCATCCTTTTTTTTCTTTTTCTTTTTTTTTTTTTCTCTCTTCTCCCCACCTTAGGTGAGACAGGAATGTTAAAGCTAGATAAATTAGACACCTGCCATCTCTCTAGGCTTAACTCCATATGGTGTTGTTTCTGCTGTTTCTCACAGGCTTGCTAATGGCTTTCAGGAAACTGACTTGAGGCCTACTCCTAGTTTCAATCTGAGTGCCCTGAAACTCAGCTGATGTATTTCAGGCAGGCAGAAAAACATCCAGAGAAGGGTAAATTAATAAATGAATAAAATTTATTTATTAATAAATTAATAAAGTTCAATAAATTAGGGAAAAGGGAAGTTTGGAAAATAGGAAGTATCAGCATTGCCTAATGTAATGGAAATATAAAGAAAGTCATGTTTAAGAGTGTTGTGTGTTAAGTAACACATGATATGATATATAGATGATGTATTACAGAGTTGTACACCTGAAGCCTATGTAACTTTACTAACAATTGTCACCCCAATAAACTTTAATTAAGAAAAAAAAAGTACTGAATACAGTGCCTGGCACATACTCAGGATCCACTTAGCATTGGTTTTTGCTACAGATGTTGTTGTTTCTATTTCTGTGATTAAAATTGGTATAAATTGAAAAAAAGAGTCTTGGCCACACAAACACATGCACGCACGTATGGAATGGTTGGAGGCTCTTTGAGAAAGCATAGTGCTGGATACACAGATGGTGTAGTTGCCATTTAGTTTGATGTAATAGATCTGTCCAATTGTTTTGTAAATATTTTTATGCTTAAAGAAATGCATTTCCTTGCCTTTTGAATGTGTATATATCCATAATATTCACTCATTTAGCTCTCATTTCTCCAAAACTAAAACGGATTAAAAGGAAAATGTCTCAAGAAAGCAAATTAAATTTAAAGTAGACAAATATTATATTATCATTCAAAGTACATGACTATTATTGCTTTCATTGAAAAAAAATTACATTAAAAACCTTGTGAATTGTGGTGTCCTTACATTGAAAAGTGATTTTGTCTATTTTGTTTTCCAAAAGCAGTATCAGTTCAATTAAGACTATATTATGGAAACCTGTGTAAACACAGTTAGAGTGCATTTTGTGGAAATGTTATTCAAATACCAACATCTAAAAAACATTAAGCTACACTTCCCATTAAACTTAGCACATTTCTAAGCCTTTGCTTCTACCCATAAATGTAATCTCATACGTACATTTTTCAATGTCACAAATTGAAAAGTTAGTGGTAAAATAATTTTTAGGAAACACAGCTATGTATTATAAGTCTTAATTTGTACAGCTCTCATCTAACCTTTTTGTTCATATAATGACTGGGTTCAAACTCAGATAACAATAAAATCACTTATTCCAGGACATAAAAAGAAGCAAAGTTCTGTAGCTACTCTCATAAGGATGCTAAAGTGACAGGTAAGACAGGTTATAATTGACACTAATTGGTGCTCCAATTGCTGTGGCACTTCTTCTTATAAAAATGTATGCAGGACAGCTTGGTAGTTTTCAAAGTATTAAAAACATGTCTTGTATAATGTAAACCCACTGATATCTGTAGATAAATAACAAACATTGTAGCAGCGATCAGAGGTAATGTTCTAAAAAATACATTATTGCTTTAGAAAAATATTTAGATTTAATATAAAAAATTATATGTATTACATACAATTTGTTCTGTTTAAAGTGAATTTTTATTATAATATTCATTAAATGATGAACATAAATGTTAAAAACTATTCTATCTGAAATATAAGTATTTAGTCATAACTACGTTCTATGATGTGTGTAGGTCCTTCGAGTTTTCTCTGTATAGTGATAAAGAGTTGAAATATTTGTTATGATTTTAATCCTGATTTTTGATCTAATATCTTCAACTAATAAGCATTTTCCCAGTACACTCCAATAACATTACTTAATTATAATAAACATTTTCAGTGGCTGCATACAATTTTATTAAGTGGATTCATCACCATATACCTACCCTTCCCCCTATTTTTCAAAATTTAGTCTATTGCCAAATTTTGCTATTAAAAAAACAAAAAATGAAAAAAAGCTACATTTAAAATCTTTGTGCATATCAATTTTCCCAACTAATAATTATTTCAAGAGCAAACAACTGTAATTTTGGAGGGATAAAAACAGACACATTTTAAAGTAGGTTAATATATGGGTATATGTCGCCAAACTGCTTTATAAAAGAATAAATCCACTTACAACTCTCAAAATAAGGTCTTATGAATACTTAACAGCCTAGGTAATTTTTTCCTAATTTTGTTTTAAACT
This sequence comes from Hipposideros armiger, assembly GCF_001890085.2. NCBI lineage: Eukaryota > Metazoa > Chordata > Mammalia > Chiroptera > Hipposideridae > Hipposideros > Hipposideros armiger. The sequence continues at coordinate 766,961 of NW_017732071.1, read as the reverse complement.
ATATTTCTCTTATTACTGGGGAGGCAGGCAGTTTTTATGTATTTGCTTGCTACCTGTATTCCTAAGGAATTATCCGTTTATTGCCTTTACTCACTTTTTAATTGAACTCAGTGTTTGAATTTTATTGCTATGTACATGTGCCTTATATAATAAAATATAAATGTATTTCAAATGGCAATAAGTGTATTCCCCATTTTTGATCTATGGATTTTGGTTACTATTTTACATATATGCAGGTTTTAAATTTTTGTTGATTTAAAAATTTATCCATCTACTGCTTTATAATGTCTCCTTTTATTTGAATAAAAATCAATCTATCCAAAATAATCACATTTTCATTTATTAAGAATACTTTATGTCTTGTAAGGAAAGACTCTAGCTGTATATCATTTATCCAAGTAGTTAACCAATTGTCTAGATACTATTTAATATAAATGCCCTTCCTCCTTTATTTGTGCTTTCTCCTTTATCATATAACAAGCTGATGTGTAATAGGTTCTATTTCCTGACTGTGAATTCTGTTTTATTGCTGTTTCCCTCTAATTTTATGTCAGTTTCATACTATTAAGATTAGATCTAAAATGGCTAGTGCCCTCTCGTTGCTTCTGTATTCAATGTTTTTTGTTAGTCTCATCTGCTTATTTTTCCTGATAAGCTTCATAATCATTTGTTCAAAGTCTTAAAATAAATTTTACTTTTTTAAAGTAGAATTGAATTGAATCCATTAATAAGTAGAGGTCAAAATTTGTCTAAGAATGGCTTTTACCCAAGTTAAGAAAGCTAATCTGCACTCATTGCTGAAATCAGAGGAATTAATATGCAAAACCTGTTCGGTCAATATTTTTTCATGGTGGGCAAGATTTATAAATATCACTGCTATGGAATTCAACATTTTGTATTTATTAAATATTACCCTTCAGTTTCTGAGAATAGCTCAATATGTAGAAATTATAGAAATGTCACTGGTCATCCCATGATTTCACTAGTCATGATGCTGAACAAGAGGTGCAGTTAGGTGCTGAGATATAGGACTGAGTGTTAATGCATACTGAGAACCCTGCAAAAATATTAATGAGCAAAATGCAAGATTCACAGTCCTAGGCTTACTCTTTCTCTCACAAGAGTGTTACATATTTCCCCATATTTTTAGCAAGCACAGTAGTTCTCAGACTGTGAAAATTTGCAAGGGGAGGAAAGACTATTTCTTATTTCTACATAAACATTGTTAAGAATGTCAGCTTCTGAGCTAGCTGGAAGAAGTTGTTCCTCTAGTTGCATGAGTAAACTACATTTCAAGATCCTTCTCTACAAAGTAATATTTGAATTCTACACAGTTCTCAGGCCCCTCAAATGTAGCCTTAGTACTAGAAACATTATCTCCACAATATTGATTTCTATTTTTTTCATGAGAGATATTATTCACACATTCTCCTTTATACCAGAAAAAATGAAAAGAGTAGTTGTAATAGTTTTCTGTTTTATTTATTTAATTGTAGTCTGCTTGATTTCACAAAAGGTATAAGTCTTGAATGAATTAAAGTAATTTAGGGGAAAAAACCATAAAAATCAGGATCAAGAAAAATACAAAAAAGAAGAAATGATCAAAAATCAGGAGCAATATAAAATTTGTAGATATTAAGCCAAAAATCCTACAGAATTTAAGTTGAACTGAAAATCTGGCTTAAATAAAATAGATGTACCTTCAGCTGTGTGACTACTTTGTCTACTAGGCTCACAACGTACTGATTTGTCAGAGGAAAAGGATCATTTTCCAGGCTTTTGTTAAGGAAGAAATTTCAGACATGGGTCTCATAGTGGAGGCAAAATTGATAATGTGAAAAGTGTCGGCAGCTATATTCCTTCAATAAATAGAACACGAATTTGTATTAGATTGTTGCTTGTTAAACGTTTCCTTTTTACAGCAGTCTTCAATATTGGTCAACATAATGGTGCTACAGTATAGGTCTATTGTCACCTGGGTGTTGGGAGCAAAACAAAGTAACCAAAGTACCTAGCTTTCTGTCATTTAGCTTGATTCAAGAAAACAAGAAGAGATGAAGTAGTTCAATGGTGAATTACAAGCTGCCTTATACATACATCAATTCTTTTCATCCAGGCCATCTTAAATTTTGAACATCAAACATTTTGAAATCATAATCTTTGGCCTGGTTCTATGTAGATCATTAAAGAGAATTTATATACTTAGCAAATTATCTGCGTGAATAGCATGGTCTGTGCCCTCCTGTGAAAATAAAGAAGCCAATTCCAGCTGCTGTGTGAGTGCCTAGTTATTTTACCCTGACGAGGATAGCTGAGAATTTTTTTTTTTTTTTACAAAGTGAGCTTATTCCTTCATTTGTTCTAGTTGGAGTTGGTCTTGTGTATTGAAACTCCACTCTTGCTACATTTTTCTGATTGTTTATTAAAATATTTTAACAGTTTTCTGGTTTAAATATAGTTTCATTCGGCAGAGATTTAATCCTAATATTAAATGGCTACTGGGCAGTTTGTTGACCTATTATTTATTTGTTTTTTGAATAGGTTACATGGACTGGTCCTGACCTACCCCAAAATTTCATCTATAACCACTCTTCAACGTCTTCTCATTACCTATGTCTTTGCTTAAACGCCACTTCCTGAGACACAAGTTCATGAACCTTTTTGTCCAGTGTATCTGCCCACACATTCTCTATCCCATCACTGTCTTTTATATTCTTCACAGCCCGTATTTGAGTATTTCTCCCCATAATAAAATGCAAAATCCATGAAAACAAGAATTTTTAGAATCTAAAACATACTCTAGCACACAGTAGTGTATCAATGAGTATGTATAGGATCAATGAATTGCAGAAGGGTGAAAGAAAACATGAATAAAAATTTCAATGTAAGTAACATGTGCTGAGTTCTTAGTCAGAATATTTAATAGTAGTTAAAAGTAAACATATTTTAGCACACTAAATCGATGACCTCTGTTTAATATTTGCAAAATATGAATATTGGATTTTATCAAAAATTTAAGAATGATATTAGTTCATTACTTACTTTATCTGACCTTTGAAAATCATATATTTTATTAATATATATGTCCCAGTGTTCCTTGCATATTTGGGTAAACTCTATTTATAGGATCATCTTTAAATGCACTCCACTTCTACATACTATTATTTCATCAGGGATTTTCACACCTACATTTCACAATTTTTACCTAGTTTATGTTAAAAATAAACAGATTCATCTTTAGTTGTTTGACTTGGAAAATATTCAAATTTTCGGGCTGGCCGAGTGGCTCATTGGTTGAGTTGTCTTGGTAGCGCGAGCTCTGAGCAGCAGGGCCACCAGTTCAGATCCCCATGGGCCAATGACACTGCACCCTCTACAGCTAAGATGGTGAACAACAGCTCAAACTGGAGCTGGGCTGCCGTGAGTTGCCGGCAGCCGGTGTGAGCTGCCATGAGAAGCCGTGAGCGGCTGTCCAGAAGCCGGCAACTGATCTGCCTTGCCCGGGAAGAGCACAATGATGGTGCCAACTTGGGCCAGTGAAGCAACATCCTCCACAACTAGATTGAAGAATAAAAGGACAGCAACTTGTCTGTTCCCTTTCCCCAATTCCCAAATAAAATCTTAAAAAAAAAAATCAAATTTTCTTTCTTGACCACTTTTACATTTTCTTGGTTAAGTTTGAGCTGTAAAATGCCCCATGCAAAGAATGATTCTGCTATATTTAAGAAGTTAAACTTGTGTTCCTTACATTAGCCAATTTGATGGACATCATAGCTAATATCAGATAATATACAAAAAAAAATTTTCTAAATACCTGTTTTAAGTGGATATTTAAATTTATAGGGAGTGATTTCAATTCAAATAAAAATTAATTTTTAACCAAAGAGATATTTATTGTGTGTTTATGTTGTTTGTAGACGTTATTTATGTGTATATGTATGTATGAGCATATGTGTGTATGTGTATGTTTGTGTGTCTATTATATTACTTTCCTGTCAATGTGTCCAAGTAAAATTTGGGATATCTATAACTTAAGGAAAATTAAAATAATAGAGACTTAGACACAACTAGCACAACAATATAATTTCTATAAGATTACACCGAGATCTATCAACCTCCGATGCATTTGTTTTTGTACTAGATGCAATGTTACTTTGTCACATATTTGTTTTAATACTAAGAGGGTCTTAAAGACAAATACATTTTAGTTATCAACTGGAAGAAATTGGCCATCCTGTTTTTGTATTAGAGGATGACTTGGCCCTTAGATTTTAGTATAAATAATTTATTTTGGTATATTCCACAGGGTCTATTTTATTTTTCTCCCATACCAATCACACACTGTGTTAATGCTAATAAATTGTACCAAATATTATGACAAAATGTCTAGTATATTCAACTTAGGTAATAAGAGTTTTCTTGCTTTTTTCTGCCTGAGGTAATGTCCAGTAAAAAATAATTTTTCTCTTTTCACTGGGATTCAACAGAGAATCAGTAATCTCTAAAACCCTATAAGTCATATCATTGTATATATACAATGTATATATAGATGTATATATACAATGGACTGTACAGGGAAAGAAAATTAAAGCCTTGTCTTTGAAAACTGCAATTTGGAAATAATCGTACATTACACACTGACTTTACATATCAGTAGAAAATATAATTGAGAAAGTTTTATTATTTTAATATGTAGTATTTTTCAATTATAGTTGACATACAATGTTATATTAGTTTGAGGTGTACAGCAAAGTAATTAGACATTTATATAACTTATGAAGTGATCACCAATAAAACCAGTACCCATCTGACATCATACCTAGTTATACAACACTATGGACTGTATTCCCCATGCTATATTCTACATCCCCATGATCTTTTGTAGGCACCAATTTTTACATGTTAATCCGCTCACCCCCTTTACTCATCCCCCACACCCCACATTTGGCAACCATCAAAATGCTGTCTGTATCTTTGAGGTCATTTCTGTATTGTTTTTTTTATCCCATTCTCTATATTCCACATATAAGTGAACTCATACAACATTTGTCTTTCTTTGTCTGACTTACTCCACTCAGCATAGTACCCTGTAGATCCATTCATGTTTTTGCAGATGGCAAGGCTTCCTTCTTTTTTGTGGCTGTGTAATATTCCATTGTATATATGTACCATCTCTGTATCCATTCATGCATAGATGGACAACCAGGTTGCCTCCATATCAAGGCTATTGTACATAATTCTGCAATGACCATACGGATGCACATATCCTTTTGAAGTGGTATTTTGGGTTTCTTTGGATAAATACCCAGAAGTGGGGTGTCTGGGTCCTTCTCTGTCTCTTGTTATGTAACCTTTGTTTGAAAGTCCATTTTGTCTGGTGTAAGTATTGCTACCCCAGGTTTTTTGTTTGTTTGTGTTTGTTGTTTTGTTTTGTTTTTTTTCACTTCCATGCTTATGAAATATCTTTACACCTTTTTACTTTCAATCTGTGTATGTATTTCGATCTGAAGTGAGTTTCTTATAAACAGCATATGTAAGGGTCTTGTTTTCTTATCCATTCAGCCACCCTATGTCTTTTAATTGGAGCATTTAATCATTTACATTTAAAATAATTGTTGATAGATATAAAGTTATTGCCATTTTATTACTTGTATTTTTTATCTTTTCTTTCTTTTTTTCTTTTTTATTCTTCTTAAAGAAGTCCCTTTAACATTTCTTGTAATGCTGGCTTTGTGGCTGTGAACTCTTAGCTTTTCCTTGTCTGGGAAGTTTTTTATCTGTCCTTCTATTCTAAATGATACTTTTACTAGGTAGAATCATCTTGGTTGTAGGTCCTTGCTTTTCAACATTTTGAATATTTTTTGTCAATCCCTTCTTGCCTGCAAAGTTTCTGTTGATTAATCAGCTGACAGTCTGTGGAAGCTCCCTTGTAGGTAACCAACTGCTATTCTCTTCCTACTTTTAAGATTCTCTCTTTGTCTTTAACTTTTGGCAATTTGATTATGATGTGTCTTGACCTCTTTGGGTTCACATTATTTGAGACTCTAAACTTTCTGGGCTTGTATGTCTATTCTCTTCTCCATGTTAGGGAATTTTTGGTCATTATTTCTTCAAATAGGTTTTCAATTCCTTGCTCTCTCCTTTATCTGGTACCCTTATGATGCAAATATTGGTACACTTGATGTCACAGAAGTTCCTTAAACCATCCACATTTTTTTGGATCCTTTTTTTCTTTTTGCTGTTCTGTTTGGGTGTTTCTGCTACCTTATCTTCTAAATTCTCTGATTCAGTCCTCTGCTTCATCTAACCTACTGTTGATTCCCTCTAATGTATTCTTCATTTTAGTTATTGTATTCTTTATTTCTGACTGGTTCTTTTTTATGTTTTCTATTTCTATTTATGTTTCCTATCTCTTTGTTGAAGTTCTCCCTGAGACCATTGAGCATTCTATAATCAGTGTTTTGATGTCTGTATATGATAGATTGCTTGTCTTCATTTTGTTTACTTCTGTTTCTGGAGCTTTGTTCTGTTCTTTCATTTAGAATATGTTTGTTTTTCTCTCCCTTTTGGCTGCCTCCCTGTGATTGTTTCTATGTATAAGGTAGAGCTGCTATGTCTCCCAGTCTTAGTAGAGTGATCTTATATAGTAGGTATCCTGTGGGGCCCGGTAGTATAGTCTCCTTGACCACCTTACCTGGGTGCTCCAGTTGTTTCTTTTGTGTGAGTTGTAGGTGTCCCGTTGTAGTTAAGCCTTGGTTGTTCTTTGCATGTCAGTGGGATGGATGATTATCAGGCTGACTGGTTGTGAGGACTGGCAATGACTACAGTGGAGGAGCTGTTGTAAACAGGCTGACCCTACAGAGCATGGTTTACTTTAGCAAGGCTTTGGTGCCTTCCCAGTCTGCCCTTTGGGTGTGTATTTTATGGAGATCATTGGGTATTGCTCTGGTTTGATCTGAAGTTGACCATCAGTTGTGTTAATTATGGGGCCTCTTGAGAGGGGCTCTGTTGCAGGCCAATGTCAGCCACTGCCTGTGCTCTATCTGGGGCCACCAGGTATGAGCTACAAAGTGATCTGCAGGTGGTTGTCACTTGTGCTAGGATCAAATGTACCTGAGAGAGGCTAAGCCATGAACCAAGGCTCATTGCCACTAGTGCCCAGCTTGGAACTGCTTAGCAAGAAGTATGGGCATGCTGAGGCCAGACACTGTTTGTTTAGTATTTGTGAACCTTTGAGAAATTTTAGGAAAGTCTTCAGCATGAACTAAGGCACCTGTTTGTATGGAAAAGCCACTGAAATCAGCTTGGATGGGCTCCCATGTTGGGTCAGGCAGGGTCTCAGGGAATCACCAGAGCAGGGCAAACAGTGTCACCCAAGTTGATGCAGACTCAGATATGGTATTTGCCTGCATGTGCAGGCTAGGTTTGGAGAGGGTTCAACAAAGGAACAATGACTTCTGCCAGCGTTTCTGTGTGGGAGAAATTTTCCTCTCCAGCCCTTGCCCTGAAATCAGACAATTGAGTTCCTCCATATGTCCCTAGTGCTTTTCAAGCTGCTGCCCCAGAGCTGCAGTTCAGAGTCAGTGAGCCCATCGGAGATTGAGTCACTGGGTGGTCCCTTTAAGAGGAGTGCCTAGGACTCCAGCAGGTCTGTCTCACCCACAATCTCTGGTGGATTTTTGCAGCAGACATATGGGGACTTCTCTTACCTGCACTAAGCCAGAGAGCCTGGTGTGGGACTCGGATCCCTCGCTCCTCAGGGTGGATTCCCAAAGATGAAATAGCCCTCCTGATTTTTAACCTTCACCTGTGGGTATGAGACCAACCGCTTCCATTTCCTCACTCCTCCTACCAGTCTTGACACAGCTTCTTCTCTATATCCTTAGTTATAGGACTTCTGTTCAGCGAGACTTTAGGTAATTCTTAATGATGGTTTTTCTGTAGTTTAGTTGTAATTTTGATGTGCTTTTGAAAGGAGGCAAGCAGAGTGTTTACCTACTCCACCAACTTGACAATTAAGAAAGTATTGGGCCCGCCGAGTGGCTCAGTTGGTTAAGAGCTTGCTCAAGAGTGCGAGCTCTAACAGCAGTTCGATTCCCAGCCTGAGCTGAGCTGCTGTTGAGCTGCCAACAGGTGGCAGGAAGGCTCAGCTAAAAAAAAATAAAAAGTATTAAATGGCAGTTATTTCTCTTACCATCTACTGAAACTTGTAGTACAAGTGTGGAAGCACAGGGAATTAAAACAATGCATAAAATACTGGTAATTTGCCCGCCTACTGGGAGCTTCTCTCTGCATCATTGGAGAAGCAAGTTAATGTCTTTCCTTGCATTTTGTTTTTTACTTGTGATGAGATAGAGCAGCGGTTCTCAACCTTTGGGGGTCAAAGACCCTTTCACAGGGGTCACCGGGTACTCGTATGTGGGTGTATCTGCATGTGGGCCTGGAGACAGACAGAGGAGTGGTGTCCCGGTTCCTAAGACCATCAAAAATCTGTGTTTTCCGATGGTCTTAGGCTACCCCTGTGAAAGGTTGAGTACTGCTGTGATAGAGGGAGTTAGCTGCTATTTGTAAAGACCTTTGAAGTTGAAAACTAGTGTATACCCAGAAAAAGTACTATAATTTGATTTCAAATGATTCAAACACAGCCCAATGTAAAACATCTCCCCAAATACCTGCTCTCTCTCTTTTAAAATGAGTGTGTTTTTCTACAGAACATGAGTTCATTTGAATTACTTTTTAAAACATATGCTTCATGTACTTATTTTTAGAGTTCTGTTCTATTGAAGAAATCCATTCAAGTCTTGTATGTCTATGTTTTGGAATGATTGAAATTCTCTCTTTAATTTGTCTTCTCACTCAAAGAATAACTAAATACAAATATAGATTGAGTGAAACAAAGAACAAAGCTAAGAAAGAGCTAAAAATGCATATATTGGTTAGTTCTAAGTTTTCTCCTATGAGGCAACTTATAAATAAATAGTGATAACTTATATAGTAAAATTTTTGAACTGTGCAATAGCTAATTAAATGTGAATAGAAATATATTATAACATTCACTAATTAAATTTATTAAAAATCATCATTTCACTTTCTTCTTTATGAAGTACACTAGCTCTTCAGCATTTTAAAGTTTTCATTTTTAAAGTTTCAAAAGTAAATTCAAGTCTGTGGAATACTTATTGTATTCTAGGATAATTTTATTTTGCGTACTGTGAGACATGTGAGCAAATGGGAAAATATTTATTCTGCATGTTGGAAAAGAATACGTATTTACTAGTGTTTTATTGCTTTCATTACAGTTTATTTATTGGAAAAAGTTTGCTCTATTCATATTCACTCAACATGTCAATACTTGTACTTATTATATTAGCAAAACACATAGTTCTAGTTTGTACCATAATATTTACTAAAGTGTAACTTTTTTTTTCTTTTTAAAAACATTTATACTTGAACCATTATATCAAAATCACCTTCCATAAAATTTCTGGAATTTCCCCCTCATTAGTGGGTTCTTTACTTAAGTTTCCCAGATGATGGTTTTCTGATTTTTGCCTTCTGGTCTTGACAATATTGACACTGCAACACAGAATTCTTGAGACATTGTCACCTTGCTGCCCAGAGCTGTCCTTCATTAGTGACTACTACTATCCTTCACACTCTCCTTGATGGTTTCATGAGTAACAGTAGTGTGTTTTTGTAGAAAGATAGTGCACTGATCTGCCCCATCACCTAAACAATTGACATAGACCTAACTGTGCACAAAACAGGTAAGGGTGTGCAATTAATAAGACCTTACCAAGGACTGGAGGGTAAGCAGGAACATATCACATACACTCATACACATCAGAGAATATAGCCTAAAGCTGCATAATCCCATACCACTTTAGGAGGTCTTAATATTATTTCTCTATGCTGCTCCTTGTGTCCTAGACCAGGAAAACTGCTCTGAGCTTTGGAAACTAGGACACATTTACCTCAGGTACCAGAAAAGAAAAATATTTTTATTTTAAGCACACTTCTAAGATTTATTTCCAGAAGTTCTTGTTTCTTGCCCTTATATATTTTTTAAGATGATTGGCATCAGGATAATACATTCCATGAAGGCAAATCTTTACCCTCCCATGTTTGCACTATGTCCCTGTCAAAATAATCGTAATATAATCCAAAGTGGATTTATTTCCTAAGGTCTGGATTATGTACTAGTTTATAGCTACCATTGTATAGCATTTTGAAGATTAGGATATAGAGTATTGTTTGCAAAATAAAAATTGCAAATAACAGATTGCACCATTTACATTATGTAAATCTGTGAACAGTTACAAAGCATAAAAATATACCAGGGTGCCAAAAAGAAAAAAAAAGAATACACATGACTTGTATTCATCTTTTGGTATCATTATATATTGAGTATTGCAAATTTAATACAGTTTATTCCTTTCTTAAAATGTGTACACATTTTTTGTAACCCTCTGTATAATACAGACCCAAACGTGATCATTGCTACTTTTTATTTTGAAACACTGACTTATCTATTGTCATTGTGTTCAGAAATCAGATCATTGATAACTTGCTAATACAGTATTTGCTAGATAGTTACAACCCTGGTTTAGCACATTTAGAAAATCTTGATAACACAAGTATACAGATATTTAACATAAATAATAAAACCATATTGGTATTTTTAAAAGCTTAATAAGAGTTTTAAGATATTGCTATTAGTGATTGTATTTTAAAAACTTAGAAGGATATGTGTATTGCATGCATTTGAAAATGTGAGTTTTTTGAAAGCTAAACACGTGTATACTAGAAACGAAAAGCATTGAACACTGTAACTTCTTAAGGAAAGGTTTGTGTTTCTTGGTGTAATTTATACCAATTTTATTTTACGTAACAGACTATGTCTGAAAGATAATTCTAGGAATAGCCCTATCTAAAAATATTTGAATGTTACTTATTTTTACAGAAACTCTGAAGGTTGCTACAGCTCATAGAAAAATGTAATGTTTTTAAACAAAATGTCAAGTTGCAGGTATAAGTGATCAGCGTGTAGATAATAGTGTAAAAAAGTGTAATTTAAAATTGTTTTTTCTTTTCATTCTTAAGGTGCTTTTGCAAAGCTATTGTGTGCAATGCAGTCACTCCGTATTAAATGAGCTCTTGAAAGATCTAAAAACACAACTTCTGCTTTAAAAAAAAAATTTCAATGTGGTAGGGAGTTTGGTGAGAAAATGGTGCTGGGATGAGTCAAGAACACGAATACTGTAATTATATGTAGAATATGTAAAATGTTCCAAAATATTAGAAGCTTATTTCATGAAGAAATTATTACTTCTTGTTGGGAAACTCAGGGAAAATTTGAGGGAATATTTGGATTGTGAAGACAGGCCACTTATTTGAGGGGAGTTGCATTTAAGTGAGGTTAATTAGACTTAAAAAGTGCAATTGAGAATGGAGTTTAAATTTTTTTATCTTTTACTCTAAAGATAATTATAACAAAAATAATTACAGTTTTACTCATGGGGTTGAATTAAGTGCTATGGGTTGACTTAAGCACTTGGGAGGCATTAGTTCATATGGCTGTAACTAGCTCCTTAGAGAAAGACAAGGTTTATTATCATTCCCATTTTATAGGTGAGGAACTTGCAATTTAAAGATACTGGATACAGTTCTCAAGGACACACAACAGTAAGAGGTGGACTTCAGTTCAAGACGCAAAACAAAATCGTTGTAATATTAGAGATTGTGCTTCTAAATTAAAGAAGTACCATTTCCTCAGATAATCAGTGCCAGAACATGGCTTTGGCCTTTGAAACAACATACGCCTGCTTGGCCCCAAACAGCAGACTCAGAGAAAGAAAATGGAAAGATAGAGTTGTACATGTTAAACACATAATTTTACTAACCAACGTCGCCCCAATAAATTTAATAAAATTTTTTAAAAACTCTTTATAAACAGGATATACTGGATCTGAATATCATGACAATATTTTTATACCTGATTAGCTGAAATATGTATCCCAAACAAAAATGGAAGTTATAAAATAGACTGTTTGAAATATAGATTTATTCAATAATGTTAATTTGCTAGCTGTATTTATGTATAATGGTTTAAGGTTTTATCTATATTATTATACTATAACAATTAAGATATTTAAAATCATCATGCTTCAAAATTTTAATTTTACATTTTCATATGCTTTATAATACACATGAGAGGGTAGTTTCATCATATATTGGAAGTTAGTACTCTAAAACAATTTATCAAAAGTCATAATGATCAAAGTAATTTGAAGACCACTGATTCAAGAGGCAGAGATCACAAGAGTCCACATCTAAAAGTTAAAATAAAACTATGACCATAATAATTAATTTTAAAAACTTTTGAAATTAATTTAAAACCCTTTTTAGCAGAGTAATATATTAGTATTTGCTTTCACTTCTATCTCCATGAGTAGGTTTTTGCAGTAGACTACTAGGAGTATTATTTCTCCTATATAGATTTTCAGTAATTTAACTTAGAGAAAGATGTATTTTTGCCAAACTCATGCAAGACATTTACATTCACTTCTCTTATTAATTTTCCCATTATTTTTCAAACTAACTGATCCTTGAGTTTCAACCATGTATACTGTAGTATTATTTTAAATGTTAATTTTAAAATGTGACACAAAATGAATATTTAAAATGCTAAAATGATTGTATGTTTGTTACATCAATGCCAGCTGACTATGAGAAAGCAAAAACTAAATGTGTCATGTGTTTAGAAAAAGGGAATGATGTTATTAGCAATGAAAAACTGAAATCTACACTTTATATAAACAATTTAATTGTAGTCTTGTTCTTTGTACACTGAGCAATGTAAGATGCATTAACATTTCTGATCTGAAATGTCCTTATTTACTTATTTAATTTAAAATATAAAACCAATTTCTTCCAAAGAAAGACTAAAATTACATTACCATAAAACTCCAAAATATAGCTTATTGAATTTAGAATATATTATGCCCTAATAGACCTGCAGAAAAGAGCAAGTAATAAATCATAACTAAGTGCTAAGTTCATTTAGTGATATTTTCAATAGCATGATGAAAATGAAAATAGTGGATTATTTAATGGTGTTCAAATCCATTAACAATCTATATCCATTAATAATCCCAGAATAATAAACAAAAAAGAAGGTAAATTATTTTCTTTCTTTATAAATTTATTTTGTTTCCTTTTACTTCTTTATTTTTAACAGCTTTATTGCGATATAATTCACACTCCATACAATTTGCCCATTACTGAATGGGTAAATTCAAATCAATAATTTTTATTACATTTAGAGAGTTGTGCATGGATCATCAAAATCAATTTTAGGGGCTGGCCGAGTGGCGCATTGGTTAGGAGTTGGCTTGGGATGCCAGCTCTGAGCAGCAGGGCCCCAGTTCAGATCCCACATGAGGGCCAGTGATGCTGTGCCCTCTACAGCTAGGATGGTGGACAACAGTTCGACCTGGAGCTGGGCTTCCATGAGTCGCCCGTGAAGGCATAGGCTGTAGTGAAGCTGCAGTGGGCTGCCAAGAGCCGCTGTGAGCTGCCGTCCAATGGTCGGTGACCGATCTGCCTCACCCAGGAAGAGCGCAATGATAATACCAACATGGGCCAGTGAAGCGATGTCCTCCACAGCTAGACTGAAGAACAAAAGGATAGCAACTTGTCTGTTCCCTTCTCCGATTCCCCAATGCTGTTCCCCTCCCCCAATTCCCTGATAAAATGTTTTGAAAAAAAATCAATTTTAGAACATTTTCATCCCTCCCCAGAAACAAAACATTTCACACAACCTCATTACACTCCCACAGCTCTGGGCACACAGAGAGATACCTCCTATGTCTACAGCTTTGCATACCCTGGATTTTAATAAAAACGAAATCACACAATAGGTGGTCTTTTGTGATCGACTTCCTTTATATAGCATAATGTTTTAAAGGTTCATCCAGTTTGGGGGAATATTGGTACTTGCATTTTATGGCTCTATAATAGTCAGTGTTATGGATGTACACCATTTTTAAAAATTATCAGTTGAAGGGCATTTGGGTTGTTTGTACCTGGGCTATTATGAATAATGCTGCAATGAACATTCATGTACAAATTACTGTATTTACCCATGTATAAGACGCTCTCATGTATAAGATGCACCTTAATTTGGGGGCCTGAAATTTGAAAAAAAATGTATTACATAAAGTTATTGAACTAAGTTTTATTCATCATAAAATTCATACAATCCTCATCACTGTCAAAACTCCCAACCATTAGCTTGTCCTCATTTGTGCCTGATGACAAATCACTGTCTTCATATATTGCCTTGTCCTCAGTTCCATCTATGGCATTTGAAATCTACAACCACTGTATAAGACGCACCCAGTTTTTAGACCCCAAATTTTTCAAAAAAGGGTGCGTCTTATACATGGGGAAATATGGTATTGTGTGGACATATGTTGTTTATGTCTCTTAGGTAAATACCTAGGAACAGATTGCTGGTAAATCCATGTTTACCCATCTGGGAACCTGCCAACAGTTTTCTGAAGTAGCCAGACAATTTTATACCCACCAGAAGTATATGAGTGTTCTGATTCCTTTTCATCTACACCATCACTTGTTATTGCCTGTCTTCTTTAAATAGCCATCATGGTGAGGTATGAAGTGGTGTAACACTGTGGTTTTGATTTGCATTTCCCAAATGAGTAAGGATGTTAAGTCATTTTTTGACTATTTGTAAATTATATTTTTTAAAGATTTTTATTAAAATATAGCTAACATACATTATTATATTACTTGCAGGTGTACATCATAGTCATTCAACAGTACCCACCTAGCACTACACAGTTATTACCACATTGTTGATTATATTCTCTATGCTAAATAAGTGATCACCGTGATAAGTCCAGCAACCATTTGACACTGTACCACACTATCACAATATTATTGACCTTTTCCCCCCTTTTTACATTCTTCAACTAGAGTTGATATTCAATATTATTTGTATTAGTTTTAAGTGTATAGCATAGTGGTTAGACATTTATATAATTTACAAAGTCATCCCCCTGACTAGTACACCTGGCACTATACATAGTTATTACCATATTATTGAGTATATTCCTTATGCTTTACATACCCATGATCATTTTGTAACTACCAATTTGTATTTCTTAATCCCTCTCCCTTTTCACCCACACTCCCAACCCTCCTCCCACCTGGCCACCATCAAAATGTTCTCTGTATCTATGAATTTGTTTCTGTTTCATTTGTTTGTTTATTTTGTTCTTTAGATTCCACTTATAAGAGAAATCATGACATTTGTCTTTCACTGTCTGACTTACTACACTCAGCGCAGTACCCTCTAGGTCCATCCATATTGTCACAGATGGCAGAATTTCATTCTTTTTTCATGGCTGAGTAATATTCCATTGTATATATGTACCACCTCTTCTTTATTCATTCATCCATTCAGGGACACCCAGGTTGCCTTCATATCTTGGTTTATGTAAATAATGCTGCAATGAACATATGAATGAGCACATCCCCTCAAAGTAGCATTTTGGGTTTGTTTGGATAAATACCCAGAAGTGGGATTATTAAGTCTTTCTTTGTCTCTTGTTATAGACTTTGTTTTAAAGTTGATTTTGTCTGGTATAAGAACTACTACCCCAACTTTTTGTTTGTTTGTTTCCATTTTCATGAAATATCTTTTTCCATTCCTTTACTTTCAGTCTGTGTCTTTCAGTCTGTGTGTGTCTTTCGCTCTGAAATGTGTCTTTTGTAGGCAGCATATGTAAAGGTCTTGTTTTGTTACTCATTCACCCTCTCTACCTTTTGATTGGAGCATTTAATCCATTTCCATTGAAAGTAATTGTTGATTGGTATGTAGTTATTGCTATTTTATTATTTGTACTTTTGATATTTTTTGTTTGTTTGTTTTGTTTTTTCTTAAAGAAGTCCCTCTAAGATTCCTTGTGATATTGGTTTGGTGGTGACGGATTCTTTTAGATTTTTCTTGTCTGGTAAGCTCTTTATCTGCCCTTCCAATCTGAATCACAGCTTTGCTGGGTAGAGTAATCTTGGTTTTAGGTCGTTACTTTGCATCACTTTGAATATTTCCTGCCAATCCCTTCTGGCCTGCAAAGTTTCTGTTGAGAAATCAGCTAACAATCTTATGGGGGCTCCCTTGTAGGTAACTAACTGCTCCCACAACTCCTCCACAGTAGCCAAGGCCAGTCCTCACAGCCAGTGAGCACAAAGGTCAGTCTCTTCCATTGATGTGCAAATAGCAACCAAGGCTCAACTATAATAGGAGGGCACACACAACTCACACAAGGAACACACCTGTAGTGTGTGGATCAGGTGACCAGGAAGGCTGCACCACTGAGCTCCACAGCACACCAACTACATAAGGCCATTCTACTAAGACCAGAAGACATGGTAGCCCTACCTAATACATAGAAACAAACACAGGGAGGCAGCCAAACTAGGGAGACAAAGAATCATGTCCCAAATAAAAGAGCAGAACAAAGCCCCAGAAAGAGAACTAAACAAAATAGAGACAAGCAAAGTACCAGACACTGGTTATAGGGATGCTCAGTGATCTCAGGGAGAACTTCAACAAGAGATAGGAAACATAAAAAATGGAGCTAGAAATCATAAAAAGGAACCAGTCAGAAATAAAGAATACACTAACCAAAATGAAGAACATATTACAGAGAATCAATAGTAAATTAGATGAAGCAGAGGGTCAAACCAGCAATGTAGAAGATAAGGTAGCATAAAACACCCAATCAGAACAGCAAAAGGAAAAAAGAATCCAAAAAAAGTGAGGATAGTTTAAGGGACCTCTGGGACTACATGAAGCATACTAGCATTCACATTACTGTGGTACCAGAAGGAGAACAGAAACAGCAAGGAACTATAAACCTATTTAAAGAAATAATGACAGAAAACCTCCCTACCCTGGTGAAGGAAATAGATATAGAAGCCCAGCAAGTACTGAGAGTCCCAAGCAAGATGAATCCAAAGAGGCCCACACAAGACACATCATAATTCAAATGTCAAAGGTTAAAGACAAGGAGAGTATCTTAAAAGCAGCAAGAGAAAATCAGTTACCTACAAGGGAGGCCCCATTTGTAAATATTATTTGGAGATCTTTTGCATTTTTCTATTAGGGTTATTGTTTAATTACTGAGTTTTAAAACTTACTTATATCATATAGTTACTAGTCCTTTATCAGATATATAATTTGCAGATATTTTCTCCATTCTTGGAGTTGCGTTTAACTTTAATGATCTTTTAAACCAAGAGCATAGTTTAAATAAAATCTAAAGTTATTTGTTTTCTAATTTTCATGAAGTTTATCTTATTTTTTATATTTTGTCATATGTGCATTTGTATTGTATTTGAGAATCCATTTCCTAAGCAATGGTCATGAAGATTTACTACCATGTTTTCTTTGATGAGTTTTATAGTTTTACAACTTATATTTATATCTTTGATTCATTTTGAATTTATTTCTGTATATGATGAGATATAGAGGTCCAAATTAATTATTTTGCATACGGACACCCAATTGTCTCAGACCATTTGTTGAAAAGGCCCTTCTGTCTCCCATCAACTGGTTTTGGCACTGTTGTTACTAATCAAATGATCATGAAAATATATAGATTTATTTCTGATACATATGTCTATCTACATGTGAATATTGCACTGTTTAGATTTAAATAGCTTTGCCATAAGTTTTAAAGTCAGGAAATATGAGTCGTCCAACTTTATTCTTATTTTTCAATATTGCTTTGATTACTCAGGGTCTCTTCCATTTTCATGTGAATTTTACCCTCTGCTTTTCAATTTCTGAAAAAGAAGGCAAGATTTTGATAAGGATTATGTTGAAACTATGGATCAACTTGGGGAGATTGCCACATTAACAATATTAAATGTTCTGATCCATGAATGTGAGAGGTCTTTCCACAAGTTTGATCTTTAATTTCTTTCAACAATATTTTGTAGTTTTAACAGTACAAATTTTATATTTTTTGTTTTATTTCTCCCTAATATTTTATTATTTTTATATGGTTGTAAATGGAATTATTTTCTTAATTTCATTTTCAGATATTTCTTGGCTAGTGTATAGAAATGCAATTAATTTTGTATGATGATCTTGTACCCTGAAACTTTGTTGAGGTCACATTTTTCTAATAGTTTTTAGTGGACTCTTGAGAATTTTCTATATGCAACATGATCTCATCTGCAAGTAGAAGTTGCTTTACTTCTTCCTATCAAATCTGTAACTCTTTTATTTGCTTTTCTTGCCAAATTGCTTTGGTGGAACCTCCTGTTTAAGATTGAATAGAAGTGGTGAACAGAAGTGGTAGAAATAGGCATCCTTGTCTTATTCCTGATTGCAGAGGGAAATTATTTGGTCTTTCACCATTAAGTGTAATGTTAGCTGTTGTATTTTTATAAATGACCTTTATCATGTTAATGGCCTCTACCAGATTTATAAATACAACTTTTATTCCTAATTTGTTCAATATTTTTATCATGAAAAAGGTGTTAGATATTTTCAAATGCTTTTCTGCATCTATTGAGATGATCAAGTGATTTTTGTACTGTAATCTATGATGTACATATTACATTCATTAGTTTCATATGTTAAAATAACCTTGCATTCTTGGAATAAGTCCCACTTGCTCATGGTGTATAATCCTTCTAATATGTTGTTGTGTTCAATATTTACCTGAGGACTTTGTGTCTATATTTATAAGAGATTGATATTTTTTTCCTTATGATGTGTTTGATATAAGGATAATACAGACCCTAGAGAATGAATTGGTATTTCTTCCTCTTCTATTTTTTAGAAGAGTTCATAAAAAGTTACATAAATTTTCATTTAAATATTTTCTAGAATTCACTAGTGAAGCCATTTTTTTCTTTTGTAACTTTTCTTTGTGAGGTTTTTTTTTTTTATCATTAGTTCAATTTCTTATCTTGTTGTAGGTCCATTCAGATTTTTATTCCCCTTTTGGATCAGTTTTGGTAGTTTATAACCATTGTAATTTGTCCATTTATCGAAATTATCTGTTTTCTGGCATACATTTGTTAATATTCACCTTATAATTTTTCTGTTTCTATAAGGTTGGTAGTAATGTCCTGTCATTCATTCCCAATTTTCGTAAATTGAGCCTTCTCTTTTTTTTTTTTTCTAGGTCAGCCTAGCTAACAGTTTGTTAATTTGTTGATCTTTACAAAGATCTGATTTTTGGTTTCATTGATTTTCTCAAATGGTTTTCCACTCTAATTAATTTCTACTAAAATCTTTATTATTTCCTTTCTTTCTCTTCCTTTGTGTTTACTTTCTCCAGAGTATTAAGCTAGAAGGTTAGTTGATTTATTTGGGGTCATATTTTAATTATAGTCATTTATACTTACAAATTTCCCTCTTAACACTGCTCTTTCTGCATTTAATACATTTATTATGTTTATCTTCATTTTTATTCATCTCAAAGTACTTTCTAATGTGTTTTGTGATTTCGTCCTTGACGCATTCATTATTTGGGAACATGTTGTTTGCTTTCAACATATTTGTAAAATTTCCCAAAGTTCTTTTTGTTACTGATCTCTAGTTTTTTCATGATGCTCAGGGAACATACTCTATATGATTTTAACAATTAAAAAATGTTTTTTCTATTTTTTATGGCCTAGCATTCAGTCTATCCTGGAGAGTGTTCCATGTGCACTTGAGAAGAGTTTATATTATGCTGTTGCTGTGTTGAGTGTTGTATAAAACTATTTTAGGTCTAGTTGGTTTACAATGCTGTTCAAACATTCTATATCTTTTCTATGTAGTTGTTTTATCCATTATTGAAAGTTGGGCATTAAAATCTTGAGCTATTATTTTTCAATTATATATGTCTCTCCTAGATTCTGTCACTTTGTGGTTCATTTATTTTAGGGCTATGTTAGTAGGGGCTTGCTTATAATTATCTATTATTTAGTAGTTGTTAATTTTTTATAATTACAAATATCATTATATAGTGTTTATGTTTGTTAAATATTCCTAATGTATTAACCTATTTATTATTATGAAATGTCCTTCTTTATCTCTAGTACCATTTCTTTGTTTTAAAGTCTATTTTGTCTGATATTAGCATAACCACTTCACCTCATTTAATGGTTGCCATTTGCATGGTATATCTTTAGTTAACCTTTTGTTTTTAACCTATTTGTATCTTTCAATAGCAAGCATGTCTCTTATAAGCAGAATATATTTGGACCTTGTGTTTGTGAATTTTTTTTAATCTCATCTATCTCTATTCTTTGATTGGCTTGTTTAATTTGTTCACATTTAATACTGTTATTGATATAGCTAAATTCGCATCTGCCACTTTGCTTTTTAAATTGTCTTATTTCCTTTTTTTTCTTTGTTCTTTTATGTTGTTTTGGATTTTTTTGTGTGTGTGTTTTGTTTTTGTTTTTTTTTACGCTGATGGAATATTTTATAATGTAATATTTTAATTCTTTAATGTTTTTTCCACTATATTTTTCAAGTTATTTCTTAGTGATTGCTCTAAGGATAGCAATATATTGGGTTGTTGGAAAAGTCATGATGCATTTTTGCAACAAAAAATATAGAAGAAATATGTCATGACTTTTCCGACAACCCAATACACCTTATTTTATAAGAATCTACTTCAGATTTATACTATCTTTATGCCAGTGAGCTATAGAGACATTATTTCAATGTAGCTGTATTATCTTACCCACATTTTTGTGGCATTGTGACACCTATGACATCTAGTTATATTACAACCCAACAAATATAGTTATAATTATTATTTTATATAATTTTACATCTTTGAAATAAGTTGAGAAAAGAAAGGATAGCAAGTATACACTTACAGAATTTGTTCTATTAACCTTTGCATTTACAATTTCTGATTCTCTACATTTATTTCTCTTTCAGTTTTAAGGTCCGGTCTTTAGCTAGCATACTTGTAGAACCGAAATGTTGATTGTGATCTCCCCTTGATATCTTCCTCATGTTTTATTCTCCAGTGAAGAATAGCATGTGCCTTTTTTTTATTGCTAATGAAAAAAAATGTATGAAGGAGAATATATAATTTAGAGCACAATACACATTCTGTAATACACTGAATTGTCCTTGACCTGGAAATGTCATGTTTTATCAAGTTTCACACCACAATGAATTCATGTTACTCTTTACTAATTTATCTGAGGAAACTAGGCACAGGATTTTTTTAACACTGCACATCATATATAGAGCCTGGGTGTTCTCATCAGAACTCATTTTACAAATTTTTAATTGGATTAGATAATACTTGGATTTATGGTTGCTAACCTTCAGTCCTACTTGGAGTTCTGATAATGTAATTACCCTTCTCTAACGGGACACAGGAAATGTAGTTGGCAGAAGAGTAGTGCAACATTAATACTCCCAGACAAAAACCTGAAAGAGATTATATTATCCTGACATGTTCACATTAAGATGACATGTTACTAAAATACATTAGAAACTCCAGAAAAGCAAACAAACACAAAGTTGTTGAATAGCAAGTGATTGAGCAGTTAGATGCCGGTGAGATCCATACGCTTTTCTAACTGTTCTAAACATATTTCTTTTGCAAAGAGGAAACAGTAGGATGCTGATTGCTTGTCTTACCCTTGCTGGCCTTATGTCACATTGTCAAAAGAAAAGTGTCTTTTTAACTATAATGTATAATGCATTATGTAATTTGCTGCTACAGTGAACATACAGAAAGTATTTGTTTAATTGGGAATTTGGAGACTGCTGAGCTTGGAGCAGTGAGTGTGGCAAAGCAGAAATCTTTTACTTTTGTCGAAACTCCACATTCCACACTCCGTTCTTGAGCAAGCCTTTTGTGATATGTTGTTTTAAGCATATGTCATTTCCTTTGTAAGATGAATTCTGTTAATCAGTTAAGATTCCCATTTATGAAAACAAATTCTTTATAAGACTCATATATAACTCAATTTGTATTGCAGGTATCCCATTATAGTAAGCCATTACCCCCCTTTTTTTTAACAGAAGATTGACTAGTGCTGAAGACCAAGACCACCTTCTGGAACTCAAAAGGAGAGTCTGGTGCAAGGCACACTCTCTGGCTGTGTTTTTGCAAGGCTGACGCAGCAACTCAGCATATGGAGGTGGTTTCAGTACACTGGTGATAAAACATCCTGGGTCCGATACATTTGTTGCAACATTGGTTCAAACATCCTGCAGCTGAGGCACCGAATCTCCTCTGCCCAAGGCCATTTCCTCCCTTTCCTTGTCCCCGCCTAAGCAAGGCTATATAAGTGAACCATGGCTGCTAGACTGGGTCACTGTCCTCCCATCAGAAGACAACTGTCCACCTAGCCCCCGCTTTCAAGTACTTCTTTGTCTGTCTTTTCTTAATCCTCTGTCACCTCCACTCCGGCCCATTCGACTAGCCAGATTAGTGATTTTTGACTTCCTACCTTCTTAGCTAATGAGTAATAATGGGGAGGCTATGTGTTTGTGTGTGTATATATGCATATAATTGTGTTAACATTTTCGTATTATTTGCAAGTAATCATTAGTCCTATTTTCAGCTGACCTACTGTTTAATATATGCAGCCAAATACCTAAGGAATGTTTCTTAGGATTTATCTTAATTATTTCCACCAGATTAACCTGCGAAGCCTCAGAATTTAAGTCACCGGTAATTGGCAGAGGAGTAAAAAATCAGTATTTGGGCACCTACTAATAACCTGAACCCTAGGCATCAATATTTAGCCAAACAATATTGGGTACCTTCAACGTTTCAAATCATTAGCAGCAAATTAAGATTGACAATAAGAACTATTGTTTTCCAGCTATTCTCCAGGAAGCCAGGGCCCTTGCGTATATTTCCAGAAGTTGTACATTCGTTACCCAATATTAGGTACTTCAAGTTACATCGTAATTTGTGAACACCAGCCACCTTCAGTGTAAATCCATTTGTGACTCTTTGCTGTCAGGAGAGCCAGTGGACCAGCTTCAGGCAGGATTAATTCCATTTCACTGAGGGAATCTGTTGTAACAGAACAGACATATTTAGGCGCCTCCCCTTTCCTGCTTCCATCTTCTCTTCTGATGCTTTACTGATGCTTTACTGCTCTACCTCCATATTTGTTATTTCCCAGTCACCAGATATTGCACCTGTGTTAAGCCTTCACTTCAATATTCTTTATCATCATTATATAATTGGTATGGATATCAGGAGATTTTTATCCATGAAGCAAGGGTTTCTGAGTCTGTTTTCAGCATTTTTCTTTGAGGCATTTGACTAATTTAACAGTGGACTCTGTTCCCATTTGTTAGTGACAGTAAGCTTCTTCTATTCCTGGTAAAATTTTCCACTATTTAACCATTGTTATCTGCCTTGCTCTGAGTTCTCTGAATAACTTTTCATTTTTTACTCACATTGAGCAAAATGTAGATATGTATAATTTAAATAAAATTTCCAACAATACTTGGAGATAGATATTATTATACCAATTTTATAAATATAGAAACTGAGTTTAATAATTTATCCAAAGTCAAGCTACTGATAAATGGTGAAATTATAACCCCATTCTAGCTTATTCTTATATCTGAACTCTTTCTACTGATTAATAATTCCTCAAGATTTGAATTAGTATCAACAGTCCCTTTTCCGTCCTCTTGATGCTTACACTTTTGACCTTGTTTGGAAGCTTGCCAAATAATAATGTTTGGATTTAATATCTTTTTTTTTGAGGGATATGTATTCTGTTATCATTTTTCTTCTAAAGTTTACATAAATATCACATTTTGTCTGAGAAGAGGGCTGGGTTATAAACACACTAGTGTTAGGAATATTTAAAATATTTTTTAAAAATTAGTAAGATTTGGGCCGGCTGAGTGGCACGTTGGTTAGGACTTGGCTTAAAACACCAGCTCTGAGCAGCAGGGCCCCAGTTCGGATCCCACATGCAGGCCAGTGACACTACCCTCTACAGCTAAGATGGTGAATAACAGCTTGATGTGGTGCTGGGCTGCCGTGAGTCGTTGACAACAGCATAGACTGCAGTGGGGCTGGCCGGCAGTGGGCGTGAGCTTTCATGAGCTGCCAAGAGCAACCTTGAGTGGCCGTCCAGTGGCCGGCGAATGACTGCCTCACCCAGGAACAGCGCAATGATAATACCAACATGGGCCAGTGAAGCGACGTCCTCCACAGCTAGACTGAAAAACAAAAGGACAGCAACTTGTCTGTTCCCCTTCCCTGATTACCCAACACTGTTCCCCTCCCCAATTCCCCAATAAAATCTTAAAAAATAATAAAAAAAGATTAGTAAGATTTAGGACAATACAACAATCAATAAGCACAAAGTAAGTTATTTTGTGACACTGATTTTCATCAGGAGACATCATTGCACGTACCCAATCTGACTGATTCATTGAAGCTTTCTGCTTGCTTATCAGTGTTGTCCCATTTTAACCCCAAGTTCCTGAATGTTGAATTGCAGCCTACTACTTATGGTTTGAAGAGTTTTCAGTCAAAGATGTTTGGCATTTTAAATAAATGAGAACTTTGAAACTTTACAAATAAAATATACCCCAGATGACAAATTCTTTTACATGAGGATTTGGAAGCACCTCTGCTTTCACAATTGATTTTACTGTGATTAATAGAAGAGATTTTCCTGGAAAAATCAGAATCTTTAGAGAAATAGCTGAGTTCAAATCTCATATAGAGTCAGTATTATCATTTCCATGTTCATTGCAGCATTATTCACAGTAGCTAGGACATGGAAGCTATAATACCTAAATTTCCTTTGATAGATGAATGGATAACCAATGTCATAAATATAAAACATATATATATATATATATATATATATATATATATATATATATATATAACATATATATATATAATTCAGCCACATAAAAGGAAAAAAGTCATGCAATTTATGACAACATGTATGAACCTGGAGGGTATTATGCTGAGTGAAATAAACCAGGCAGAGAAAGACAAATGCTATATAATCTCACTAATGTGTGCAATAAAAAAAATCTATTTCATAGAAATAGAATAGAATGGTGATTGCCAAGTGCTGGTGGGAGAGCGAAAAAGAGGGAGGGAGAAACCAGGAGATATAAGTCTCAAAGGGTATAAGCTTTAAGTTAAAGAATAGTTCTGATGATCTAACGTACATCATGGTGACTATAGTTAATGATATGATATTTTATATTTGAAAGTTGCTGAGAGTAGATCTTAACAATTCTCACCACACAAAAAATTAAGAGTTAACATGTGAGCTGATGGATGTGTTAACATCTAGATCTTGGTAATTATTCCATAATGTAAATGTATATACCCCCAAATGTAAGACCTTAACACAAAACTCATTTGTTATTTCTCATGGTTCTTCTATCTATGCATGGCTCAGCTCGGTAGTTTATCTGCTCTATGTGGAATCTCTTGAGGATATAATTTCCAAGGTGGATATATTAATACAACTAGGCTGCCATAAAAAAAATCATAGAGTCGGTTTATTTATTTTCTCACTGTTCTGAAGGTTAAAAGTCCAAGATCAAAATGCTGGCGAGTTTAGTATCAACTGAGATCTCTCTCTTCGGCTGGTAGACAGTTATTCTCTCACAGTGTCCTCACATGGCCTTTTCTTTTTCCTTGTGCTTATGCATCTCTGGTATATCTTGCTCTACTTACAAGGGCACTATTGGATTATGTCCCTACCTTTATGACCTCATTTAACCTTAATTGCCACTGTAAAGGCCATATCTCTAAATATAGTCACCCTGAGAGTTAGACCTTCAACATATGAATTCTGGAGATGGGGAAAGGACACAATTCAGTCCATAACAGTGACTTTATCACTCACCTCTCTAATTTCTCACTTGGGATGGCGGGAACCTCTGGAGGCTGGCATCAAGGTCTCTTTCCTAAAGGGTAGTCCAGGGACTGATAGGGTATTTCTGCCACATTGTATTAATCAAGGTTAAGTCACAGGCCAGCCCAGATTCAGAGTACGACAAGTGGAGAACTGGACCCCTCTTCATGGGTGCACAAATAAGAAAGGGAGGATTTATTTTTTCAATGTATTTAATTATGACAAATAGTTCCTCCTCATCTATGGGGGATTCTTCTAATAACCCCAGTTGATGCCTAAAACCATGATAGTATGGAAATAGTATGTATATGTATATTCATAGGTATGTGTATGTGTACATGTATATGTACATGTACATGTATATGTATATGTATATGTATATGTATATGTATCTGTTTTCTGTTCATGTCTTCCATCGGAAAATTTAATGCTTTTCCCACCTTAACTAAGCACTTATCTACTGTGGATGTACCTTTCTCAATTTGAGGTGTGACAACAAAACTAGCACACATTTATGTTTCCTTCTTCACAATTTCACAGGTAGAAGATTTGTTCTTACTATAGGTCTTAGCAACCTCAGCATATGATTTCTTTTTATTTTTCCTTATTAAGTTAAGAACTTTCACTTTGTCACTTAAAAAAGCAGGATATGGCTTCTCTTTGGCATATCTGAATTGCCAGCATCACTATTCTTGCGCTTAGGGGCCATTATTAAATAAAATAAGGGTTACTTTAAAAAAAAGCACTGTGATACTGCCACAGTCAATCCGATAACCTTGATGGCTGCTAAGTGACTAATGGGCAGGGCGTGTCTACTCGTACAGTGTGGAGAAGCTGGTCAAAGGGATGAGGCAGGCAGCGCAAGACTTCATTATGCTACTCAGAAGGGCACAACATTTAAGACGTAGGAGTTGTTTACCTCTGGATTTTTTTCTTTAACATTTTCAAACTGCTGTTGAATCTAAAACAAGCAAAATTGGACAAAGGTAGACTACTTACTATATTAAGGTGTACACTGTGATATATATATATATATATATATATATATATATATAGTCAAATGATAACCACAATCAAACTAATTAATATATCCATCACATCCTGTAGTTACCATTTTTTTGGGAGGTGTGGTTATAACAGTTGAGATTTAATCTCTTAGCAAAATTCAAGTATACAATACAATATCATTTACTATAGTTACCATGATGTACAATATGTCTCCAGAACTTATTTGTCTTATAATTGAAAGTCTCTCCTCTTTCATTAATATTTCCCTTTTTTGCCCCACACCCAGGAAGAAATTGATGATTTCTTTCTTTGGAGACTACCATACATCTAAAAATAATTAGTGTCCCAGATGTCAATCAGCCTATAAAGGTTAATCCTGGGATGGGGAATACATTTCATGAACGGGACATTATTCAATCTCAAAAGAAAAATTTTGTGGTTTTTTGTTTGTTTGTTTGTTTGTTTGTTTGTTTGTTTTTTTCCCCACCTGGGCAATAGAATAAATGTAGTCTAAACTCTAAGCTCTCTAGATAACCGAAACAGTTCTGGTCTTGTTGGGAAGAGATGGACTGACTCTGGTTAAGGGACTCCAGGTTTGATGAAAAGTTTTACTTTACTCTCTGTGCTATAATTTTCATTCATTGTCCTTACCCTTTTTTTAAACTCCGATTAAAATTTCAGCCTGGTATTGACTCCACTTTCAGAAAAGAACAAGGGTAAATGTTTGTACTTGAGATGAAATAATACACAGAAAAAAGCAGTGCCCATTGCCCAAAGGCCAGATAAGAAGCACTGGAGTGACTAAGAACAGAAAGCAGCCCAACCAAGGAATTGCAATAAGGCAAATGTTATGTATAACAGAGACAGTAACAAGACAGCATCAAGTAACAATCCTTAATCTAACAAGAAGCAGTAACCTAGGACATAATGTTGGTGAATGCTTGTGCCACTGTGACTGGATAGATGATAACATAATACACACCCCTGATCACATTTTAACCATTCATGTCTTCTAGTGTACTTGGTCCCAATCACATATCTGGACCCATTTAAATCACTCATCTCTCCTAGTGCATGTAGAGTAAAAACTAAACATCATAGCATAACATAAGATACCCTATATGATCTTGAGTCCATGGAGAGACATAATATTGACAAAAAATTATTAACAAAATAGAGTATGTGTATTTCCTGGATGAGACAGATTCCCTCAGTTTATTAGTGGAATCCAACATCCAACAAAATTTTAAAACCACCTCCTTATTACCTTATTTCTCACTGTTGCTCCCACTACCCTTTATCTTTAGTCACAACGCTTTTACTCCCTAAAATTGTTTTGTTCTTTCACATTTCCATTCCTTTGTTTATTGTCTTTGTGCCTAGACTCTCCTGTCTTTGTGTGTGTGTGTGTGCGTGTGTGTGTGTTCCCTCAGAAATCATGCACTAACATTCAGTGCCAGCCTACCTCTTTAATAAAACAATTCCTGATCATTTTTAGCTCCTGACAAGTCTGTCCTACTATATTGTGTGCTTTTTGATTATATGGAACACATCTTACATTTGTTTCCAAAGAAAAATAGCAGTAAATATTTTTAAATGATCAAAAGAATTATATAATATCACACTAAGATTGTAAATATAAAACTCCTTACTGACTCTTTATACTGTGAAATTTCAATTTTTGAAGAAGCTTAGCAAATCCAAAATTTGATGTCTACATGTTCTTCTTGCGATGCATATGCATAGTGAATCCTGTGAAAGAATCTCAGTCTTATATAGATTCTTAAAATAAATGCATAAAGTAATCCTAATAATAATCTTTCCTGGCATATATATTTGGTCAAATAAAATAAACTATAGCAAATATGCTGTAAAAATGCTTTGGTTCAATATGCTTTAGATAATTTTCTTCTTTCCAGGAAAAGATTAAAGTGATTCTGACAGTATTTGGCCTATAAATGTATTTTTATTGATGTTGATTGATTTTTTTCTTTTGTAAACTAAAAATAATTTGAAGAATTGAAGAGACATAGAAATGATATAATATCTAAGAAGAGACATATAATATTTTCTAAAGAGTGGAGTTTTCATAATATGTTTTCTTCTTGTTATGCAGCCATGAAAATTATTTTTAATACTCATAGTGTAACAAACTATTGTTTTTTCTTTCATATTAAAAAATAATAGAAGATTTAACTCTCCTATGGAATGTTATTTCTGATACAAGCAATCAGGTAGATACCAATTTACCTCTATATAATCACATTGCTTTATTGCAATCATCAGAAATTGACTTCACTCAGCTTAAGCATAAGAGGAAATATTTGGAATATCAGGCCTTACAGAATCACCTGGAATGCTAGCTAATTGGGTCTAGAAAATAAACAGACTCCACCACCAGTCTATGTTATTGTTACTGATACATTCTAGACACTGACGTGAATAACTTCTCAACTTTTCTATACCTTTGACTCAATTCTGAAGACTTCAAGTCCCCAGTTAACCCTGCTCCATGGGAGAAAGGGATTTGAAATAACATGCCTTCTTTTTTACTTGTACAAGGTCAGACCTAGGTAAGGAAGATTTCTCAAAGCAGAAAAAAATTGTTGAGAAATGGGTGGCCTTTATATGTACAAACATCCAGCATACAGTTTTTAATACATCAGGAGGTGGAAGACATTGCACATTTTGGCTCTTTTCGATGCTCAATATTTAATATTTCTATGTTAATCTAATATAAAAAGTGATGGTTGCGAGAAGGCTCATTCTTTTATGTTTACACTTAATTTGCATAATATACATCAATGTATCATGGAAATAAAAATATAAAAATAAAAAGTTGCTATAGAATATGGAATCTTGACACATACTAATTAGACTGTTTCTACGGGATAAGAATTGACAATTATAGAGTTAAGGTGAAAAAACAAAAATCACCAGAAGTAGTTTTGTTTTGAGTCACTTGCAGAATAGGCAGGAACTCCAGAGGAGATTATGTAATTTGTTTGAATTGAGAGTAAAACCCTGCACTCTGTGATACCGTGTGTTGACTCTTATTCTTAATGCAATAATAACACTGTAAATGCCAATGGTTATAATTGAGGATATAAAGACACTTTTAGCAAAACTGCTAAAGGCCAATAGACTCACCAAGAACACTGTCAAGTGGGGTCAACAGGATGGAGACTATTAAAGAGCATGAAAATACTAGCAAAGTATCTTTATTGAACTTCTAGTGGCATGATAATTCTTGAAATGGTGAACAAGAGTCACTAAGATGTATCACCACTGCTATCTAAAAGCCATTAGTCTAGGTTGGGAGTTACTATTTAAACTTAGAAGAAATAGAAATAAATTACAAACAGAGGTATTGACATATTTGAATATACAACACTTGAAATAGATACATTTTAAAATAAGCATATCAAAATTTAAGGCAAATAATATGCTGCTTAAAATATATTCAATAAATATGACAAAGCATTAATATTCTTAATGCATGGAAAAGTTTTACAAATTGATAGGCTTATGCTACGTGGATGGACAAAGTACATTATTAGAGTCAAGAAAAAAGATACATAAATAGTTAATACAAAGATAAATGTATGTATACATTCCCCAGTAATTTTGTAATAAAATAAATCCATTTAAAAACATTATATATCACATGAAAAAGGTCAATTTTTTACATGATAATATTAATTGTTCAAAAAGTACATTAATAAAAGGGCATTGTTATTCACTCTTATAGGACTCTACTGTATAATAAGTTTTTTGAAGGGCAATGTGGCTTTAGGTATCAAAGCAATAACAGGTATAAACTTGGGCTCAATAAGTTGAATTATAAGGGTTTAACTTAAATCACAATATAAAAAACTATCTCTGCCTTACCTCTATTAATAAAGAACTAAATGCTTAACAATAAATAAGTGAAATAACTATAATTTGATGAAATACTTTGACCATTAAAAATATTTGTTTGGAGTTTTAGCTCCAAAGGAACAGTCACTCTGCAATTATTTTTTTAAAGCAAACAAATTAAAATCAATGACTTTTTCGAACCCATCAGAGAACTGAGATTGCAGACACATTATCTCCCTTAAATCTAGAGAAATAGGTGAATCTAGAAAGTTACAGCACAGATTTGATGACTGGGAACAAAAGTCATTGTGACCATAAAATGGTAGGAGCACTGAAATGGTAATTTTGATGAATTGTGTTAGACTAAGTGTAGATTAGCATAAAAGAAAGAAACTCCTGCAAGAGCCAGCCTTGGTGAGGTGGGGGTAGCAAAATGTTCATGAGCTTTACCTCCAGGAGTTACTTCCAGGACCTCCACCAGGTTCTCATGATTGAAGATCTGAGAAGGAGGCCTTTTCACTCAATTAAGGTAAAATGAAAAGAAATCATGATGTACTATCAGAGCCATTCTCCAGGGTAAAGATTTTACCAGAGCCTTGCCAGCAGTCGTGAGAAAGGCATTCCTCTCACTGCAACCCCTCACATCCTTCCTATCTCACATAACCGCAGGAATGGGGTGGAAAACTGCACAAGAATAAACACATAAGGGTCATAGGTCACAAGCATGAGCACACTAAGACAGATTTAACTAGAGGTTACAGAATGCTCCCAGCCCCCACACCTTCCCTAGAAGGTTCTATATAATAATAGTACAGTATAGCTGAAGATGCTGAAAGACACAGACTATCTCTGAAGAAGAGCATTTCAGAAAGATCAAAGTTATGACAGGAAATAAAAGCAAGGACACTAGAGAATTTTGAAACCCTTAGGAACTACAGCAACTGCAAACATGGCACAGAACCTAGCCAGATTACAAAAAAGCTCAGTGGGAAGAGAACAAACAAGCATCATAACCAGGTATTACACAGATATATTAGCACACAGAGATTTGAAAATGCTATAATTAATATGTTAAAGAGTGTAATGGAAAGGTAGACAACATGTAGGAACAGGATGTGTAACATTATTAGAAAGATGAAAATTCTGAGAAAGAATCCAAAGGGTATGCCATAAATAAAAGAACACACTAGAAAGAGAAAACAGAACAAGCAAAAGAAATATTGGAAGTAATATTGACCAATAACTATGCAAAATTAATAGCAGACGCCAAAACACAGATCTAGGATGCTTTGAAAACACCAAACAAGATAATTGCTAAAAAAAGTAAACACGTTTGTCTTATTTACATTGTAGATAATCAAAGACAAAGAAAAACTCTTGAAAGAAACAAGAAGATAAGAATAAGAATAGGAATGAAAGTGGATTATTTTCATCAGAAACCTTAACAGCAAGAAGAGTTGAATGAAATACTTAAGTATTGAAAGACATACCGTACCAAACTAGAATTCTATATCCGATGAAAGTATTCTTCAAAAGTAAAAAATAAATATTTTCTCAGACAAACCAAAACCAAAAGAATAGTTCACCAGCTTATCTGCCTTACTAGAATTGCTAAAAGATATTCAGAGTAAAGAAAAATTATATAGGCCAAAAACTCAAAACTATGTAAAGAAAGGGAGAGCAATGGGATAAGAATAAATGAAAATAAAATAAACTCTTTTCTTTTTTTCTTTTTTTAGCTGAGTCATCCTGCCACCTGTTGGCAGCTCAGCGGCAGCTCAGCTTGGGCCGTGAATCAAACCCGTGACCCTGTTGGTCAGAGCTCATACTCTTGAGTGAGGTCTTAACCAACTGAGCCACTTAGCCAGCCTTATGTTTTTCTTAATTGATACAAAAGAGCACTGTTTAAAGTAATAATAGGATATTGCATTCAGTGATTTTTAGCATATACTAAGTAAAATAAATGATAGTAATGTCACAAGGGAGAGAAGAGAGAAACTTTGGCTACATGTAAAATGGTATAATGTTATTTCAAGGTGGATTAGATTAATTAAAAAACGCGTATGCTGCGAAGTCTGAGCAACAGGGTCACCGGTTCGATTCCTGGCCTGAGCTGAGCTGCCAACAGGTGGCAGGATGGCTCAGCTAAAAAAAAAAAAAAGTGTATAAAAAAAATGTGTATACTTTTTTGGCACATACACACATATACATACATAGTATGCATATACAGACATATATACATATAAGC
>NW_017732071.1:711090-733884 GCF_001890085.2 Hipposideros armiger | reverse complement strand
GCTGCCTGTTCAAAAAAAAAAAAAGTGTATAAAAATACTAGGGTGATTACTAAAACATTTTTTAAAAGTATAATTGACATGCTAAGAGAGGAGACAAAATGGAAGAAAATGTTTAAAAATGCTCAATTAAAAGTAGAGAAAGCAGCAAAAGAGAGGAAAGAGAAAACAGAACAAATGCAATGAAAACACCTAGTTCCAAATATGAGATCTATTAACACAACTATGTAAATAATTACTTTAAATGTGAATGATCTAAATACACCAAATAAAAGAGAGATATTTTTAGAGTGGATATATACACAGACCCAGCTATATGTTACATACAATATGAAATAGATTAGATGATAGATGGATAGATGATAGATTAGATGGATAGATGATAGATAAAAATTGAAAGAATGGTATACACCCTAACACTATTTAAAGAAATCTGGAATACCTATATTAATTTCAGATAAAACATCCCTCAGATCAAGGGAAGTTATGAGGGATAAAATGAGGAAATACATAATGATAAAGGAGTCACTTATCCAAGAAGACAACTATCTTAACATGTATGTATCTAACAAGAAAGGATCAAAATACATGAGGCAAAAACTGCTTGAAATAAAAGGAGAAATAGACAAATCCACTGTTATAGTTGAAGACTTCAACACCCCTTTTTCAGTAACTGATGCATCAAGCAGACAGAAAAACAGTAAGTATATAGTTGACCTGAACAGTGCTATAAATCAAATTGATCTAATTGACATTTATAAAATACTTAATTTAACAGCAAAATACACATTCTTCTTAAGAAACTTGGACATTCACAAAGATATACTACTCATGGGCTATTAAACACAGTTTAACAAATTTAAAAAGCAGAAATCATATAAAATTACAGTGTGTGCTCAGACTACAGTGAAACTATATTATAAATCAATAACAGAAAGACAGGTGGAAAATTACTCCAATTACTTAAAAATGAAACTACACACTTCTAAATAACACAAGGGAAAAAAAGAAATTTCAAAAGAAACAAAAAAATATTTTGAACAAAATGAAAATAAAAGTACAGCTTACAAAATGTGTGGGCTGCAGTGAGAGCAGTGCTTAAAAAGACATTTATAGCATTAAATATATTTATCAAAAAAGAAGAATAATCTAAAAACAATCTTAAACTGCTACCTTAGAAAACCTTTTAAGAAACTAGAGAAAGAAGAATAATTTAAGTCTAAATTAGGCAAAAGAAAATAAGTAATAAAATTAGAGCAAAAACTATAAAATTAACAACAAAATAAATAGAAAAAAATCAATGAAATCAAAAGCTACTTCTTGGAAAAGATAAATAAAATTGATAAATATCTAGGCAGGGTAACTAAGAAAAAGAGAGAGGACACAACTTACCAATATCAGAAATGTAAGAAAAGTCATCATTGCTGATCCCACTGTCATTAAAATGATAAGAGAAATATTATGAAAAGCTCTGCCTATCAGTTTGAAAAACTAGACATAAAATGTCAATTCCTTCAAAGGTGCAAACCACCAAAACTCACACGTGGAGAATTACATGTATAACCTGAGTTTCCTGGTATCTATTAAAGAAATGGAATCAATACTTAATAACTTTACAAAATAGGAAGCACCAGGCCCAAATGGTTGCACTGCTGGATTCTAGCAAACATTTATGGAAGAAGTGATACCACTTTTCACAATCTCTTAAAGAAAATAGAAGCAGAGAAAACACTGTCTCACTCATTTTATAAGGCCAGTAACATTAAATATCACTAAAACCAGATAAAAAACATTACAAGAAAGGAAAACCACAAATATCTCTTGTGGGTTTAGATACAAAAATCCTCAACAATATATTAGTAAATAGAATCCAACAATATATAGAAATCAACCACATCAATAATTTTAAGAAGGAAAATAATATGATCACTTACACTATTCCCTCAAGGAGATTAAACATACATTTCCACACATTAAATGGTGGCTGCATACCATGACTTCCAAAGAGCATCATTTGGGAAGGGGAAAAACGGAGGGGGAACTTTACAGTAAAAAAACTTGTCAAAAACTACCTCAGTCAGGTGATCACGTTTAACATCAATAGTGTTCAAGAGAAACAACGGGCTTAAAATGGTGTCACTTGTTCTAAAGCCCATGATACCACACTTAGATTAAATACCTGGCCTAATTACTGTTTCAGCCTCTCTCAGAAATATGACCTTAATCACCCAGTCTGGAATTTTTGGGTCAAGCCCAGTAAGGTAATCTGCCACATAGGCCCTCACCATCTCCCATAGAAAGAAGATGCAATCAGCATGATGAAAACACGTGCTATTCCCTTTCCCCCAAGAGAAGATATCCTGGTCTAAAAATAATTCATTGTTTTCTTTCCTTAATAGCTCCCTTGCCCCACCTTTTTCACTACAAAAGTTTCCACTTGGTACCACTGTTGGGAGTGTCCTTCTAGTTGCTAGATGGGATGATGCCTGATTCATGAATTGCTTAGTAAAAACCCAATTAGATCTTCAAATTTACTCGATTGAATTTTGTCCTTTAAAAACAATTGTAAGTCATGTTGACATTATATACTACTGACATGATGAAAATAGCATCTTCTGTAATCACCTTCCCAAATCACATTACCCCATTCTAGTGATGAAACATCAGACAGATTTCAATTTACAGACATTCTATAAATTCCTGACCAGTATTAGTCATCAAAAACAAGTCTGAGAAATTGTCATAGCTAAGGGTCCTGAGGAGAGGTGATGACTAAATATAATGTGCCCTCCCGGATGGGATATTGAAACAAAAATACATCAGGAGAAAATTAAGTAAATCTGAATAAAGTATGGACTTCAGTTAATACTAATATATCAATTTTGTTTCATTAATTGTAATGTATATCATTCTGACACAAAATGTTAATAACAAGAGAAACTGGTTGTGTTATTTGTGAATTCTCTGTACTAATTTGCAATAACCCTGCAAATCTAAAACTGTGCTAAAATATAAGAATTATTTAAAAATATTTATGAGTTTTTTCTAATGATGAGCAGACAAGCTTATGTTATAAGATGAAGTGAAAAGCACACAATTGAATATATAGTAAAATCTCAACTCAGTTAAACGCTGCTCATGAAAAATAATTTGAAGGGGATCTGCTCTAATATTAACAGTTTTGTTTGTTTTGGAAAGGCTGCTGCATACTAGGTAATGT
Source organism: Hipposideros armiger (assembly GCF_001890085.2). Taxonomy (NCBI): domain Eukaryota; kingdom Metazoa; phylum Chordata; class Mammalia; order Chiroptera; family Hipposideridae; genus Hipposideros; species Hipposideros armiger. The sequence goes on along the minus strand of NW_017732071.1, from coordinate 730,667 downwards.
TTATTATCCTTTTACACTTGGTGCATTTTCACATAATAATAAGAACACATGTTATATTAAAATACATAAATAAAGGTTGATACCTCAGCTTCTAATGTTTGAAATCACAAAATATCACACACCCCGATATATTTCCTTAGCTTCCGTGATGGATTCGATGTCAGTTTAAAAAAAAAAAAAGGAGAAAAAAAACCTCTTAGAATTATATGCTAACTGTTACTATGGCAATTTTCTAACTCAATAATTAAAATACATTTTAAATTTTATAAACATTGGCTAGTTTGGAAATATCCCCACAGTTTTTGTGGAATTAATTATTATGCATATTTGAACAAATATGTTTCTTGATAAATTAAATGAAATAATTTGTTTTCAAAATTGAAACTTAGGCTCTTTTAATCTACTTAACAAAAAAACAAAATTAAACAAGTGAAGTATTCTAACAACCATAGAAGACTGGAAATCCACAGTTAGATATTTCTGCACTATGCTTTAAGATAGGGATGTACTGGATCCTTTATTGCAAGGAAATAGGTACTTTGTTCATTAAGCTTTCCCTGGGACTGGGTTTTCAAAGACTGTGGAATCAAAGACTAACAGTTGTCATTTTGCCAAAATTCAGTGCTTGGGTTAGAAATTTTATTATGAATAGAAATAAAAATAAGTTTGAGCAATAATTATATATATATATGTATATATATGTATATATACATATATATGTATATATGTGTGTATATATATATATATATATATATATATACACACACACGCACACAAAATGGTCATTTTAAGCAGATTTGTTTGATTAAATCATTTCTAGCTTTTTGTCTTCACCTTTGGGAGGCAGTATTAAGGATGCTTTCTAACTGAACTGGCCAGTGAAAGGTTAGAAAAAGTGCTCTCAAGTCCAATGTGATGACTCCTAAGGTGATAAGTAGGCTGGTCATTAACTAATTTAGCTCTCTATAAACTTACAATATGCCAAAGATCTGGAAAAAATAAATATGATATTATATAGATAAGAGCCAATTAGGATTATCTGCAATTTCTAAGTAAAGGACCCAAGTCTCTTTGGACTGCACATGATTTTCCTATAATAGATTTGGCAGGAAAATGTTGATTTTAATTTGTTCATTCTGTGAGCCAGAGAATTTAGATATGCACAGAAACAACATCAATGCATGCATTTAATGAATGAAGAAATAAGTGATAATAATGTGAACTGTTTTTTCTTTAAGGTTAAATTAAGTGAAAATAGTATTTGATATTTTGTAAGAAAGCTGCTCAAAAGGAACATAAATGTTACAGATGATTGAACATATCATTTAGAGGCAAAGCAGAAAAAGTCATTTTTACAAAAACTATATGATAAATGTTTCCAGGTAGAACAAATTGTAATGATTTTGAGAGGCTCTGGATCAGCTATGAACCTATTGTAGGGTGATAAAAGTGGGGTTTAGCTCCTCCATGAAATTGACCATTTCAATATGCCCTGTTTTCCCCAACCTCACCTGGTCCCCTATGCCTTTTGTCTTTTACATTATTTCTTTTTTTCTCTTATATTATCACATTTTTGTTCTCTTAATAACTTTTAAGCTTCAAATTTAAGTTTGAAACTATAGAAATTCACAGTTAAATGCTTAATGTTTAATCAAATTATTTGCCACTAAGACCTTTTTTTTTAATTTTTTAAACTTTTCAACATGAAAGTAAACATACCTGTATTTTTAACTTCAATAGAAAGTCAATGGAACCTTTTACAGATAAGGCCATTTTAGAATTCAGAAATATAATATCACCTTTCTCAGTAGTCTTCAATTTATATCCTAGTATTTTGATATAAATTTCTCTTGGAATTTTCTTAAACCATGGGGACTTTCTGGTTCTATCAGTTGATTATTTTTTTAAATTTCAAAATCAATTTTATTAAGGTATAATATATATATACACTAAAATATAACTATTTTAAGCATGTAAGCTTTTAATAAATATATACTCCTGAGTAAACACCACCTCAGTCAAGACAGAATATTTTCACCTCCTCCAAAAGTTTGCTTGTGCCCATTCCCAGGCAATCAGCACCTTCCAACAATGGTCCTAGGCAACCACTGAACCATCCCTCTGTCACTATACATTAGATTTATATTTTCTAGAGCTTCATGTGAATGGAATTGTACAATAGATACTTTTTGGAGTCTGCCCTCTTTCTCTCAAAACATTTGTAATGTTTACAATCTTCTTGTGTTCCTTGGTGGTTTGTTCCATGTTATTTCATGAAGTCATTTATTCTTTGAGTATAACACAATTTGTCTATTGATTTAACTGTTAGTGGATTTTAACTGCTAGAAAGATCATGTAAAGTCTTTGTGTTGATGTATGATTTCATTTCTCCATGGTGGATCAAAAGAACTGCAAAAGGCTCCAGATGGGTGACAGGGAGTTAAGCTTGGTTGGTCAACTCAAGTTACATTTCAGCAGGTGGTTTCTTTTTATTATGAATGCAATCCATGTAAATTGAAAAGCCCTACATAACCCTGTTTTGGGTTTTGGTAAGCATTGCATACAAATGACTATTGCTAGCCATCAATAAAAATTAATCTTTAGAAGGAATTTTAAATCTACATTTCTACAAAAATATTAAAGATCTTTAACTGATAATTCACACACACACACACACAAACATTTTTTTTGTCCTAAACTAAACAGATACAACAAAGCATCTAGCTCTCCAAACCGTCAATGTTTTCTTCCTTTTTACCCCAATTTCTGTAGCAGCTCTCCATGACCCTTCTCTTTACATCCTACTTTCTTGGCTTTCCCAACTTTCTTTTTTTTTTTAAAGATTTTATTGGGGAATTGGGGGATGAGAACAGCACTTGGTAATTGGGGGAAGGGGAACAGACAAGTTGTTGTCATTTTGTTCTTCAATCTAGTTGTGGAGGACGTTGCTTCACTGGCCCAAGTTGGCACCATCATTGCGCTCTTCCAGGGCAAGGCAGATCAGTCGCCAGCTTCTGGACGGCAGTTCATGCTGGCTGCTGGCTACACACGGTAACCCATGGCAACCCACTGCAGCAGGGGCTGCAGCCCACACCATCGCCAGCGACTCATAGCAGCCCAGCTCCAGGTTGAGCTGTTGTTCAGCATCTTAGCTGTAGAGGGCAGTGTCACTGGCCCTCATATGTGGGATCCAAACCGGAGCCCTCTGGCGTCCCAAGCCGGCTCTTAACCATCGCGCCACTTGGCTGGCCCTCTCCCAACTTTCTTGAGTACATTACCCCTCTTGTTAATTTTTCTCTGCTTTCCTCAATATCAAAATTTTTCACCACAAATAAGTCATGAAAGACCTCTCTACCCCAGCCTCTCTAGCACTGCATTGTTCTATTAATTCTTCTTCTACATTACAACAAATAAAAGTCAAAAAAAGTCCTTAAACTAATTTTTAAATGTCACCAGCATAACTAGATGAGTGCCATAAGTTTTAAGAATTGCTTCTTTTTCTGGAAAAAAGGTATATTAGTTGAGTATATGTTTAAGAAAAGTGCTCTAGATATTTCTAAAAGGAAGTTTTTTTGTTTGTTTGTTTGGGGTATGTGTGGCCTATCTATCTATCTATCTATCTATCTATCTAATCTATCATCTACCATCTATCTATTTATTTGGTAATAGAAAATTAAGAACTTGTAAAACCATTGAGAGGTCTAAAAGAAAAAAAATGTTACGAAGATCATCAGTAGCTCTCAGTTCTTGCTTTTAGGTCTCTAAGAACTAAGATCTTGCAATGACTGCATGGGCCCACGTTTTATAATCTCTGCTGTCCTCTGCACAGAATTAGGTTGTTTGTAAAGAAACAATCAGAGACTAATGAGGAATCTTCTATTTGCTGAAGTCTACCCCCCCCGCCTCCTCTGTTGGAGAAGCCGTAATATGGCCTTTTTGTCCTTTCTGCCTCCCACTTCTCTTGGGAGTGTCTATCATTAGCGAAATCTAGCTCAGACCTATACAGGCAGGAATCCTAGGAAATATATGTCCAGGCTTCCAGTGTCTGTATCCCAGAGCAGAACACAGAGGATATAAGTTGTGAAGTATTGCTAACAATTTGGCAGAACCCACAATGTAGCCACTTCTATAATACTTGGCCTTTTTCTTTAAAAAGCGTTTTTCCATTTAAATGCCCAAAGAGAGAAATGTTCCCAAATCATTACTTAGGTCTAAGGATAAAATTCAAACCTCTTTGTAATTGCATAGCCTTAAAAAATGTACTTCCCATGGGTGTGTCTAAAAAAATATAGAAGGAAGATCTCATCAAAGAGAGAATAAACAAAGAGGAAGATGTAGAACTCGATGTGTGTGTGTGTGTGTGTGTGTGTGTGTGTGTGTGTGTGTGTGTGTGTGTATCCAGTACAGGAATGAAAAAAAGGGAATTCTTAGAGTAGTGATACAGTGAAATCCCATGAGAGAGCCATCTATCTGGCATTAGAAAATGAGCCGTCAAGATTGAAGCAGGATGATATGGTCCAGAAAAACGGTTTCCATGAAAACTTTACCCCTCATAAATCACATGAAGTGTTTGACCATGTAACGAGGTGTTTCAGAGTCCTTTTTGTTTTTAGTTTGACCATGTAACGAGGTGTTTCAGAGTCCTTTCTGTTTTTATTTCATTTATAAAAATAATTGATAAGTGAGCATCTAATGAAGGAATTATTAAACTAGAGTGGAAGGCAAGGAGATGAAAAAGAAAGGGAATGAAACAATTATTAAACTAGGATGGAGGATGGGGAGATGAATTAGAAAGGAAATGTAATCATAATATGATGTGTAGCTCAAATGTAAATAATACTATGAATTATTATGTACTGCATAATAATGAAAATGGATAACACTAATTTATCCCCAATTTTGATATAAATAGATTAGGAGAATACCTAATATGTGGATTTAATGTAGAAGGAGTTAATAAGAGTGCTAAACGCTTATTTTCCTTATTAGGAAGTCAATAAGTAGCATGTATAATTGAAAATAAATACAGTCATCCCTCCTTATCCATGGGGCATATGTTCCAAGACCCCCAGTGGATTCCTAAAACTGTGAATAGCACTAAACCCTATGTATACTAGGTTTTTTCCTATATGTAAATACTTATGGCAAAGTTTATAAATTAGGCACAGTAAGAGATTAACAACCGTAACTAATAATAAAATGGAGCAATTATTATATATTGTAATAAAAATTATGTGAATATGGTCTCCTTTCTCTCTCTCAAAATATCTTATTGTATTGTACTCACCTTTTCATTTAAAGGAAGCATTGTATGATTCATCCTTGGCATATTCAAATTGTCAGCATCACTGCACTTGCACTTTGGGGTAATTATTAAGTAAAAAAAGGGTTCCTTGAACACAAGCACTGTGATACCAAGAGGGTCGACCTAACAACCTAGACGACTACTGAAAGGCTAATGGGCAGGTAGCTTATAGAGGCTGAATACACTGAACAAGAGGGGTGATTCACGTCCTTGGCAGCACAGAGTGGGACAATGTGAGATTTCATCATGCTACTTAGAATGGTGCACAATTTAAAACATACAAATTGTATATTTTTGGAGTTTTCCATGTAATATTTTCATACCACAGTTGACCGTGGGTAGCTATGGCTACGGAAAGCAAAACTGTGGATAATGGGGGACTAGTATACATTGCATTATAAACATGCAACTTATACATATAGTGGCAAATACATCACAAAATAGTTACAAAAGTGCTTCTCTCTATAAGTGAGAATAGGGGGTTGGTGGGTAATAGGTAGAGACTGCTGACTTTTATTATGTCTGATAGCACAATGAGTCTAAACAATTAAAACATTTTTAAATCAAGGAAGAAAGGAAGGATAGATATTATTTTTAAAAGTTGTCTAGTATTTTACCATAAGTTTTGAATAATGTTTGGACATGGTGTGTGATTAATTAAAAATAAATTATGTAAAAGATAGTATCTCTCTTTGTCTGTATCTTAAATAAGACAGTGGAAAGAAGGATACAGATTGTGAAAGAATAAAGACCAGGTTGTATTTGTACGTATGAATGTGATACCTCTGCACTTACTTTTGACAGCACATATGTAGCTAAAAATATATGCATACATCTAAAGATGCTAAGCATTTCTACTGCCATATGCATATGGAACATACTCATATCAAAGTTAATTGATGTGTTAGCATTCTAAAAATAAGTAACCAGATTTTGCAAAATTCATCTACCTTATGTGTTTCCCACTTCTAGTCTCCAAGGCCTAATTGTAACATTTATCTCTTTAAGCAGTTCCTACTATCAGGAATATACAAATATGTTTGATTTGGCAATTAACAGCTTAAATACAACTTACTCAGAACTTTTCAGCCTTGTACACAAACCTTCTCATAGAACAATGTTTCTTAGAATTTATTCTTTGGAAAGTAATACCACAAGGTGCTCCTTAAAAAGAGTAGTTCTATGACAAATAATTTTGAGATACAACATATATTACACTCTCATCTTGTATACTGAGCAAGATGGCCTTAATGTTCTCCTAAGTTTAATTAAACTTTAACAAGTTTCTTCCTGAGTATAACCCCTCACCTCCTCTAGAGCACTTACTTTAGAAAATTTGCAATTGTCCGTTCTTTCTATGCCCCTTTGAGATAAATCTTCTCTCAGTCTCTTGCTAGTTTTACTGCCCAGCAATGTCTTTCTCAAGGATCTGAGAGCCATCCCTATGAAATGTAACCATCAAGACAGAGTTCCCAGCTCTCAGTTTCTGTGGAGAGTAAGAGGCTAACTTAGGTAAGTACCACTAGCAAACACAAAATGGCCTAATCACATTCACCAGCCTCCCTACCGAAGGACTTTTCCACTAGCGTGTAAAAACTCCTACCTTAGTTTCGACAGATTGAATTCAATCTCTTTCCCTTATTTCAAATAGTCTTGAGTAAAATCTTCCTTGCCTGTTTAACTTCATCTGGTATAATATTTCTTTGGCAATATTTGCAAAGTATATTATATATTAAACGTTTTGAGAAATACTACAGAAGAGAAACCTACTTGATGGTCTTTAACCCAGTATTCCCAATTCATACCTCAATGAAAACTTTTATTAGTTGTTAATGTACATTCCACTAAGCCAGTAGAGTCATCTACTGGTTTAGTGGAATGTACATTAACAAATATGCACCCCCTAATGATGCATTTTTCAGGACATATTCCCCATATCCCAGGGATATGTTCTGAAAAATGCATCATTAGGGGATTTGTCATTTTGCAAACATCACAGAGTGCACTTAATAAACCTAGATGTCATAGCCTACTCCACACCTAGGCTGCATGGTGTAGCCTATTCTCCTAGGCTACAAACCTGCACAGCATGTTGCTGTACTGAATACTATGGGCAATTGTAATACTGTGGTAAGTATTTGTGTATCTAAACATATCTAAACATAGAAAAGGTACATTAAAAATACAGTATAAAAGATTTTTTAAAAAACGGAATGCCTGTATAGGGTGCTTACCATGAATGGATGGAGCTTACAGGACTGGGAGTTGCTCTGGGTGAGTCAGTGAGTGAGGGTGAGTGACTGTGAAGGCCGCGGACATGACTGTACACTATCGTAGACTTTATAAACTGTACACTTAGGCTACACTAAAATTATTTTAAAGATTTCTTTTCTTCAATAATAAAGTTAGCTTACTGTAACTTTCTTTATAAATTTTTAAAAGTTTTATAACACTTAGCTTAAACACAAACACCTTGTAAAGCTGTACAAAAACATATCCTTCGCTTATATTATTATTCTGTACGTTTTTAAAATTATTTATTTATTTTTGTTTGAATTTTTAATTTTTGCTGTTGTTGTTAAAAGCTAAGGCATGAACACACACATTAGCCTAGGCCTATCTTCCGCTTGCACGCCTTGTCCCAATTGGAAAGTCATCGGGGCAATACATGCATGGAGCTGTCATCTCCTACGATAACAATGTCTTCTTATGAATGATCTCCTGAAGGACCTGCCTGAGGCTCTTTTGAGGAGGTATCACTCTTTTAAAAAATATACCTATGATGGTTTGCTTAGTTTGTTTCTTTTTTTCATCATAGATTAGCTTGTAAGGAGATAATGCACCAACATTCCTCTCTATTAATGAAAACCTCCTGGTGTTGGGCTGCATGTTTTTTAACTTTTTAAGGAGCTACGAAGGTCTGCAAAGCTCCTGTTAAACCCTCGCTGAGAATTTTCTTGGGAGTTCTTTTTCTTCTCTTGCAGTTTCTCATTTTCTTGCCTCCTCTTCAGTTATGTGTTCCTGTCCCGGTTCTAACTCCTCATTAGTCAATTTCTCAGGAGCCCCCTTGAGGAGCTCTTCTATCTCACTCTCATCCACACCCAGGTTTAAGTTGTTTGCCATCTCAACTAGAGCTTCGTTGATTTTTGTGAACTTTGCTCTACTGTGTTAGGATGGCTATGACATCACCACACTATAGTAGTTTTTCAGCTCCATGATAATCTTATGGAACCACCATCGTATGTGCTGCCTGCCTGCTGTTGACCTAAATGCTGTTATGTGGCATATGACTATCCTTCTTAATGTGTGGTTCACAGGTCAGCAGCTTCAGCATCCTCTGGGAACATGTTAGAGGTAACGTTTTTAGGCCCACCCTGGTGTTTGGAATCAGAAACGTTGGGAATGGGGTCCAGTAACCTGTGGGTTAACAAGTCTACCAAGTGATTCTGGTGCATGCATGCTAAACCAGGACTCCTCATTACATATTTTGTGAAATTCGATCCTAGGTAATAGCAAGAAATGAAAACCAGCTAAGAAAGCACATTACTCAATGTATTTACTTAATGTATTTTAATAGTCGAAATTAAGGCTCATACAATTTTTTCCCTAAAATTTGCATTTCATAGCAAACAAATCTATTTATATTTTATTATGACTAAAGGCTTAGCCTGGGTTTCCTCTCTAGCTGTCTTCTTTGCCATGAACCCTTCTATTCTGCTCTACACATATAAATAAGTTTTTATACATCATTATATTAGAACTAATTTGAAAGTTTTACAATCAAGAATCTGGAGGTTTATTTGCACTGATTATTGTCAGTGCGGAGAAGTCTTTCTCTTGTTGTCTTTTTGATGTCCTACAAAAATACAAAGCATTTCTCCAGCACTCATGCCTTCTTTCTTCTTTAAACCTCCATAGAAAGTGCTGTTTGAACACACAGATTTTATATTTCCAGGTTAGCTTATATCATTACTTACTTTTGTATCCCTATATGTATTATACATTTCACTGTCAGTTTTAATTTAATCGATTTTTATGAATTCTGAATTACCTCTATTTTGTAATTCCCTTCAGTTGCCACCAATCACTGAAGACTCATGGAATTTGCCCAGTTATTTTTTGTTGTTTTTTTTCAGTATGATATTCAAGATATCCATGTTGTTAGGTCAGTGTTCATTTTTCTAATTGCCATTTCCAAACCAAATTGTTGAGAAATTGTTTCTTGTGGTTAATGCATTTCTTTTTAAGTGCATACGTCAATTGTCAGCATGTCACATTCAGAGGTAGTGTGGGGTCTGCAGAGAAAGCAGAACCCTGAATTAGATGTGATATCGCTTACAGTGTAACTGTGCAGAATGGTACTAACTAACCATAATCCATAAGAGTGATTTTCTGTCTCCTTTACAGACACGATCCATTCCTCACCAACATTTTTAACTTATGTTTTTGGACTTAATATTTTTAACACTGAGACTGAAAGAGCTGGAAATGTGGAAGGGGGAAACCATACTGCTTACTAATGCATGCTTAATGATCACAGTCATGCAGGCATAAAGCCCACCTTTTATAATGACATTTGTGAATTTTTACATATGCATAAGTATAATAAGCCTGAGAAATTCCCCTAGATATACACAGTCCATCTTCAAAGACATGTATTTATTTCCTTTCATTTGCATTAATTAATTATTTTTTGCATTGTCCCATGATGTGTCTGCTGGAATCCACAGACTTTATAGTTGGTTTTGTTAGAGCATTTTCTTTGTCACCAATTAGTTACCACATTGTAGGTGAGTACCACACCTACTATAACTATCACTGAATGAAATTTGAAGTTTTTATCCCATTGGAAAAGACTATCAGCTGGAAAAAACTAATCATTCTCATTTTTCCAAAAATAATAAATGAAAGAAAACGGATGTCAAGTGCTCATGATTTTTTTTTCTGGATTCTTCTAGAAAATATTTAGTGAACAAGTGAACCATTTGCCAGAGATTACTTACGGTAAATTTTGCTCTGAGAGGCGGCTGTCTACATGAGAATTCCTATATTAGAATTTCTGCTGGGCATGAACTCTGTTTGGGGAAACAAGTTGGAAGCTGAAGATCCTGTTTGTAAACATTGTAACCATTACCTATTTATATTTTGGTAAATATATCTTCTTGACTTTTCATTTTCCTTTGTGTTTTGAAGAGACCCCACTTAGGTTAATGAATAGATAGAACAAAATATGTTGATGCTGCTGAGACTCTGATTGGCAGTGATTGTGCCAGCACACACCTTTCTGTCTTCTCTAAATTCTCTATAAGACCATTTGCTGTCCTACTAGACACATAACTGTGTGGAGAAAAAAAACTTCTCAGTTTCTAATTGCACTTGTTGTTTACTATAAATTACTCTTATGAAAATATTCCCATGGATTTGCCTGTGCAACTGTGCATGTAATTGCGTTTTGGCAAGAGTGCAAACACAACATTTGTTTGGAAAATGAAGTCTAAGAGTGCTTTTACAAAAGATGACATTTTCAGCTTGACTCTTAGTTGAAATTGCTTTTGTACTCATAAAACTGACAAGTTGACAGTCTTGCCATCTGAGCTTCTTGGGCCACAAGATAGGTACAAAACAGATGCTTCTAGGTGTCTTCTGACATTGAACCTTTTTTGAGACATGCCACATTTAAGGATAAAGAGTTATTTCTTGTAAACTCCTCAGACCTTGCGGTGGGCATGCTCGTGTACCTCTCAAAGCCCATCAACTGAGTCATATACAAATACATTCCAATATTCTTCATATTTGAGGAGGTGAATTGAAGGGTTTTTTTAGAATAATGGTAGAAAGCTAGCTGAAGGATTGCTGGCTGCGTCTACTTATCAGTGACTTATCAAGGTGGCAACCCAGGCAATTAGCTCCCTCATGAGCAGATGACAGCTGTCTAGCATTGCAAGTCATAATTACTAAAAAGAAACCTTTCTGAATTTTATATATATATATATATATATATATACATATATTTCGATAAACATATAGTCATTACAAGAGTACAGAAACATTCTTTTTTAAAAACATAGTCACTAGGGCCGGCCGTGTGGTATGTTGGTTAAGAGTTGGCTTGGGAGTGCCGGTTCTGAGCAGAGGGGAGCGGTTCAGGTCCCACATGAGGACCAGTGACACTGCGCCCTCTATAGCTAAGATGGTGAACAATAGCTTGACCTGGAGCTGGGCTGCCGTGAGTCACTGGTGACAGCATAGGCTGCAGTGGGGCTGCAGTGGGCTGCCATGAGCTACCATGAGTGGCTGGCAACCAGTGTGAGCAGACAGCAGCTGGCACGAGCTACAGTGAGCCCCCTTGAGTGGCCATCCAATGGCCTGCAAGCGACTGCTTCATCCAGGAAGAGTGTAATGATAATACCAATGTGGGCCAGTGAAGCGACGTCCTCCACAACTAGACTGAAGAACAAAAGGACAGTCTGTTCCCCTTTCCTGATTCCCCAATAAAATCTTAAAAAAAACAAAACAAACAAAAAAACAAACAAACAAAAAACAGTCAGTACAAGAGTACAGAAACATGATCTTTTAATTAATTAATTGATTAATTTTTAGTTTTTAATTAAAATTTATTGGGGTGACAATGATTAGTAAAATTACATAAGTTTCAAGTGTACAATTTTGTAATACTTCTATGTATCATATTGTGTGCTTACCACCTAAGGTCAGTTCTTCATCACCATATATTTAACCCCTTCTTCCCTCTTCTACCACCCGCTTCCCCAGTACCCTCTGGGAACTACTAAACTATTGTGTATGTCTATGAGATTTTGTTTCTTTGTTTCTTTGTCTTGTTCCTTTGTTGCTTTCAGTTTTATATCCCACATATCAGTGAAATCATATGGCTCTGTACAGGATTTCGACATAAGTATGTCATACAAGTTATTTCTCAGAATAATAAGTACTTTTTAACGTGGGTGTTGAGGCTTTTATCATCTCTGTTTTCCCAGGAAGAGGTCATTAAGGATTTTGCATGTTTAGGCAAAGTGATCTGGCATAATAAATGGAAATAATAGTGAAAGGAAAAAAATGGGAAAATTCACGGTCTTTCAATTTCCTGCCTTATCCTTGATTCTGCTTTTGACACTATTGATTTCCCCTTCTACAATCTAATCCCAAATTACCTAGCCAATTTTTTTATGCTACGATGTTCTGATCTAGTCAAATATACTGTAAATATAACCTTATTCTAAAGTGCCTCTCCTTTTCTATCCTCTGTGCATTTATTTATTGTGTACTCCCATTTTAGAAGCCCTACTCATTGCATGAAAATTGACCATCATTGTCCAGGGAGAACTGCTCGGTGACTCTTCCAGCATTCTTAGATTCTATTTGTACTTGATTGAATGGATATCTTTCACTCGTATCTAACTGGTCAGGCCTTTCAAGAGGTGATTCCTTGACTTAAGCTTCTATACATTCTCTGTTATACTTTGCACAAAGAGTAGGCATCCACATCCCTTAGTAGAGTGTTTTATAATAGGTTTACTGGCAATGAGATTTAATAGCTGTCTATTAGAAGAGGTTCTTCTATTTGACTAAAACTCAGGACCACCAATTATCACTACCCAATAGAGATTAAAACAAAGGGCTATATATGCGTATGTTTAAAAAAGCAAGGCCGTGGGAGAAAAACATATAGTACAACTGGTTTAACATATAGAATACTGGCATTATGGGTGAGTTTAATGGGTTCTGAGAACTAGGGCAATAGTTATCAAATGAGCAGATCAGTTTTAGAATCAAAATAAGTATCACTTTAAAGCACATTTGATTTCCTTCTTGAAAGTATATTTGATTATTGGGAAGAACACTGAAGGTAGAAGGTGTAGCATGTATATTTTGACCAATACCCCCCAGGTAATTTAGAAATACCCATTATACATATTTTCCCCACAGGTTGAAATACAATAGCATAAGGATAGAGAAACATAAAAAGAAAATATATAAAACTCATTTATCCTCCAAGACTATAAACATGATAATGGCAGTGCCATTTCCAGAAAAAGAAAAAAGAAAAATCTTCATAGATAGGAGACTGACATGTATGGGTATGGGTACAGGCCTGGCATGGGAAACATTTTGGTTGAATGTGCTTAACCAATTTTACACTAAACTACTAATAGAAATAAAAATAATAAAAAGGAGAATAACAGTCTAGATGAAATTTTTACCCATTATCTAATTCCATTTTTGGACTAATAAAATATGTATTATATGGCATTTCTTTAAAATGTAGAACTTTTCTCTCAGCTATCCTAGAATTTTCTCCTTTTCTAGAATAAACCTATCTAGGTATTTGAGATGTACATTTTAAAATCAGTAACTACAAAAGAATTCGTGTGTCAAAATGATTGCTTATATATTTGAGTAAAAATATTCATATTAATCATATTATATCAATAACAATTCAAATATATAGAACAGAAAATATCCAAAAATATGGTATGTGTTTTCAAATTGGGACCACTGTAAAAGATTGATTACACCCAGGTCAAGAAGGAAGTGAAATTTAAATGGCTGCAATAAATGAAGCCTGTCTGGTCCAAAATGAAAGCCAGATGTCCCATCTCCTGTGAGCCTAAAAACATTAGCAAGTGTTCCAGGATTTTTGCTTAAGGTTGAAATATGTTGTCTGTATGGCAAAGGCAGATGTAGGGGAGACATAAAGATTTTAGAAAGCAATTAGTTAAGATGGAATATTTGATTTTTATATTCTACAGAAGTTTTTCCCACCTGGTTTACAGTCTTTTCAAGTGTTGATGAATTCCTTGAAATGATAAATAAGACAATATTTATCTCTGCTTCTTCAATTAGTCACCATCCTTTTCACCATCCAAAAAAGACATCCATCCCTTTTGAAATTTAAATATGAAATGAAAAATAGACCAAAAATGCACAGACTCCCTGGACTCCCATATAGGACTTACCTCCTATAGTCAGATTCTCCTTTCTCTTTTCTGGTGCTCTCATTGCATTGGAAGCCTACCTCTGTCATTGCACTTACCACATTATAATAGCATTAGTTCCCTTTCACATCAGACTTACATCACTTTAAGGTAAATATCAAACACTCGTACATAATAAGTACTTAAAAAATATTATCTCATTGGAATTTTCATTCTACTTCTAAATGTGTACAGTAGTATGCATCCAAATAATCACTGCATCTATCCCCCTCCACTCATCTTCTGGGAGGCAGCTATCCTCATAAGCAGACTTCTTTGTCATTCTGGAATTAGAAGTTCTCGGTGGAATTATTAAAAAGGCTCTCTCATAGTCATCTCTCAGTTACGCCATTTTGTTTCAACCAGTAGATACTGTGTCATCTCCTAATTCATTTAAAAATATGACCTATCACTGCAATAACATAAAATCTCCCTCCATATGAAAGATAAATAGTAGATATAAATAAATACTAGATAAACACTAAGTCCATATGAGGAATTAGTTTATACCACGTCTGATTTTTTTCTACTAGATATTCATTATCATAGATAATTTTATGGGAAATTTGAAGAAAACTGGGCATATGTTATTAAGAGAAGTTGGTCTCCACCTTTTACACTTGTGCACTATATTACGCCTAGAATTCTTCGTTGCTTTCTTAAAATGTATGAAAAATAACTTTCCAGAGGTCAAAAGTAACCTTGGTAGGTGAATATAATATGCTGTTACATTTATTTCGTAGTTTTGTGAACAAGGAAGTACCTAAGAACAATAGTTTAATTACACAGAGGTGATGTAGGTGTAACAATTTAATTGCATCCTGGTGATCTACCTTTGCCTATTAGGTTGCCAGCTTGAGAGATAAGCTAGCCACATCCCAGTTAAGAGCCCTACTGACACAATGACATTTGCTTCTGCATTTAGTGTCTGTTTTGAGCCACACATATGTATATTTTTGGATCAACGTTATGTTCATCTTTATACTTTAAATATGGAAATGTTACATGACAATGCTCTGGCTGGAATATTTTAAAAGATACAAATATCAGTGTACTCATTTGCTATCTTCAAAATCATCATTTTTTATCATCAAAAACAACAAAATGGCATATGTTTCTTTTAGTTTTGTGTCCCAAATATATTCTCTTTCTTTGCAGTTATAAAAGGAAGAGATGAAGGAGGGCTGTGCTATGGAAATTCTATCTCTTTAAGCTTTTAAGAGATAATGGTAGACATATTTTCTGGTGCATTAAATTTTGTTTCACAAAGTATAAATGCTTTAATAAAAATAATCTGAACAGCAAGACTTATTACAAATGTCAGAAAATTTCACAAGTAACAGATTGTATTTGCTTTTGCAAAAAAATGTGGAATTTAGTTATTTGAGGACATTTCTATTATCTCTGGTCTTTTTCTAGCATGTATCAGAAGTGAAGTGGAATTTACTACTGGGTTGTCGGAAAAGTCATGATGTATTTTTTCTGTTTTTTGTTGAAAAAATGCATCATGACTTTTCCGACAACCCAATAAATCTCTGCTTGCAAGAGTACTTGACATCTATATAAGCACAAGAAGGAAATATATTAAAAATCTTAGTTACTGGTTTTATGAGAACTCCAATCTCTCTTCCTCAATGATATGCCTTCCCACATATAACATTTATGTAATTACTTTAAAATAGATAGTTTACATTCTGGGCATTTTCAAATTCTTTCCTGCTAATGCTTATGCTTTTCTCTTTCAGTGATTTTTCAATTAATGAAACATACACAAAAAAATAAAACCAAAACCACTATCTGAATTCCTTTTTATTGCATTAAATATAATACTAGGTTGTTGACTACCTTTTTCTCAAGTAATAGAATAGTGGGGGAAAAATCAAAGTGATTTTTTTTTCAATTTTATGAATCTCTTTTATACTAGCATGGTACTTAATTGCCATTATTATTCATCATGATATCTATTTTTTTTCCATTTAACTGCTTTATTAAAGTAATACCATCACGTTTTCCTACAGTGCATGGGATTTTATTGATTGACAAATTATCATAAAGATACAATTTAAATTTTATTAAACTCTAAGAAAAGTAGACTATTTTCATTGAGGTAGGAGTACAGCATTAATGCAGCAAATGCTCAATTTAGTAGGGTTTATGTGGAATTCAGTACAACAGGATCATAATTCCTCACTTCTCAGCTTTCATAATCCAACTAAGGTAAATGGATACTTGTATGCATAATTTAATAATGGGGTAGAGCATAATAAATGCTCAATAAAAGTGTGTCTTCATACTATAGAAGTTTGGAGTGGTGGAGAGCTTTTGAGTGAAGGGATCTAGAAACGTTTCTCAGGGGAACTGTAGTTTGAGCTTAACTTGAATTACAGATAAGACCTTTATACACAGATAGGGCAGTGGAATGGGATTGAAGTACATTCTAGGCAGAGCGAGCTGACATATATAAGCAGAGTAATAAATCTGAAGTTAATAACATTTTAAAAATAAAATATAATTACCTATTATATTACTGCCCAGTTGTGTTTTTAAGGTTTGTTGCTTAAATCTATGAGCTCCTCTACATTCTTCCTAGTGCTATTTTAATGGTTAGAGGGGTATTTCATTTAAATCTGTTAGCACAGTGACTAGAACATAATCAGCACTCAATAAACACCTACTTGTATTTAACATGGTTATTATTTTGTTAAATTCAAAAATAAAAAAATATGAAAACATCAAATTAAATTCTACAAGGATTTTAATATTTTCAAGGCAAATTGTCAGCAAAATGTATATTAACATTATGTACATTATTTACATTTCTTCTTTACACAATTGGTTGAATGGTGGTAGGTGACATATTTTTCCCCTATTGAATTATTTCTTTCTCAGTATTGAATTGCCAATATGTCTACATAATTTTAATGTTTGTACTAAGTTTCTAATGATATATGTTGAATCCGTGGCCTAGATAAGGAAATTAATAAGTGCCACAAATGTGGTGGTTGGGAAAGTAGTCATGATCATGTTGTTATTGGCATAGAAAAAAAATTTAAATCAATTCTTAACTGGAGATCATGTATTTAAACATTTTTATATTGCATTAGCAGGAACTTCATTATAAAATCAAACGGGATAAAAAATGCCTAAGAATATTTCATCAGATAGTTGAAGTTACTGGGCTATATGGGTCATTTCTACACTAGCAAAGTGAGGTATCATCTTTAAATCCTCTTGTGTAAATCAGCCATTCTTGACTGGAAGGAAAATAATAAATTTCCTATGTTTTTGATGAAACAAGTTCTAAGTTGTTTCTGCTAAGTTCTCTCTAGGGAAAAGTGGGGAAAGAGGCAGTATTTATCACATCATTATCATCTTCAGCCAAGTGGGATTTATTATAATTTGGCCTGCTCATTTGTAAACTGTCTCTGAACTAGTGTTATCCTTATCCCCTGTTTCTGCAAATGAAAACTCTCTTCACATTAAAATCCTCTGGAAACTGACATTGAATGAAAATTGGCAAAATCAGTCTAACTTTTAGAGGTTTACTTACACATACTCTGAAGTGGTAGCATTTATGACTTACCACTCATTTGGCAATTAAGGCAGCATTATATTTATTGTACTTTTGCTCTGTATAGTTAATTAACATTTCCTAGATATAACTCCTTTTCCCCTGGTCGAGAATAGATACAATAAACAACATGAGTAAGAACAACTGTAGTAACAACACAACTTGAGGGCAAAATCTATGGATTATTCTTCAGATCTTCCCCGCAGCATACAGGATAAGCCTCATTAACGTCTTCATACATAGATGTTGATTAAATGAAATCAAAGAGCCACTCATTGTTAATGTTTATAAAAGCTCAGATTCCCCCCCACACACTCTTTTATTTCTTTTATTCCAAAATAGCTTGACACATGTATGGGATATGATTTGATTTCTATGACAATCTTATAATTCTTATTTGATAATCATTGCAGGTTTATACTGTATTTTTACTCCCAAGAAGTTGTATTTAGGGGTATTATAGAGAACCTCGCAAGGACACCAAATTGTTTTTCTCAACCACCTCGAAAGCTCAAGATTCGGTTGCTTGCATGTAACTGCCAGGCTCTCTAATGAGAATGTTTTAAACTATTGATTCTTTTTTAGTATATGGGTAATTGATGTAACAAACTGTACTAGTTCCAATTATATAAGTACATGTTTGGGGGCTTTTCAGAATGCATATTTTTGATACAATCCATTATGACAGCTCTTTCAAAGCTGTTAGGCTCTTTGTTTCACACTATAAAGGGAACTCCCAAATACATACATTTTCAACTCATACATATTATTAATAGTGACAAAAATGTGTCATGAAACTTCCTTTGTGTTGTTGCAGTAATAGCTTACAGTGAAAATAGTCTATGGCCTACTTGCACATTACTAATTCGTGGTTTCTCCTTTGCAACCCTTAAATGTGTGTGTATGCACACAAAGATGGAAATGCCAGCAAACAGAGCCAGGTGCCTACTCATAATTCTAAAGTAAGTATCAAGCACATTTCAATATGCTATCATTTAGTAATCTGATTTATGTGTAGTTTAATCAAAGGCATATGGCTTTTAATTTAAGCTAATTAAAGTACAGTTATTTTTAAATATTTGTATAGTATCTGGCAGTGATGCTGTTACAGATAATTATATAATTTACATTACTTATGTAAAATACAAACCATGATATAAAAAGCACACATGAAACAAAAATCGTGTTTGGATGATAGCATAAGAATTTTACCTTCATAGCAATAAAATTCCAGTTTCACTTAAGATGTTGTCATTGGAGTGACCTCATCTAGTGATTAAATAGCTTTGTTACTTTAGTTCAACTCCACAGAGGTCTGACATACGAATTCATATTACATGAGGATCTTATTTTTAACATTCCTAAGATATTTGGTTCATGTTCAGAGATTCACATTGCCTAAAACATAGGCAATCCATCAATTGCCATGACAGTACATGTGTTAGCATGCCAGTGCAGTGTGATGTCTCCTTCCTGGGATAGGGTTTTTAAATTGTTTTCTTAATTCCTCAGCTATATTCCCTGCCTTCCCTTTGCACCACCAGTACCATGACTCACCACCTGGAAACCAAAATATGACTATTATAGCCTATGTAGAACACGTACCGTATTTGCCAGCGTATAAGACGATTTTTTGGCCCTGAAAAATATGCCTCCAAGTGGGGGGTCGTCTTATACGCCAGGTACACTTCAGATAGACTGCCCATAG
>NW_017732071.1:694966-710755 GCF_001890085.2 Hipposideros armiger | reverse complement strand
TTATACGGCGAGTATATAACAAACTCTGTATTTTGAGTGGAAATGTTAGGGGGTCGTCTTATACGCCCAGTCGTCTTATACGCCGGCAAATACGGTAATTTATTTAATAGTAGTTCTGTTTGGTCTGAAAGTCAAAATTGGTCTTGGTGATATTTAAAGTGAGGTTTTTATTTATTCAACTACAAACCTCTGAGTTTCCCATGACTGTTCCAAAGAAAGGTTTTGAAAATTGACCCACTGGAATTTGAATCTCAGTTCTGCCACAGAGAAGTTTTCAACATATAACGATCTTTAAACATAGTGTTTGAATCTGTAAAATGGAGGTAATAATATTTATTACATTGTTATGTTGTGAGAATTCATTGAAATCCCATATGTAAAACACTATCTCTATTTCCCATGTCTGAGGAAACAACCCTCAATAACTTTTATATTTCATTTAAATTTTGATATTTAGATATATATCATTTCAAACTTTGCTACTAAATTTATCTATACAAATCTTGGGTTCCTTTGCTTGTTTGTTTGTTAAGGGATGCCAAAGCGTATTACTTACACAAACTCTCTTTTCATGAGAGGCATGCTTAAAAGCAGCAGATTTTTCAATTCCCCCCCCCCCCCCCCCCCCGGGAAGCTCAGATGTTTTTCCTTTCATTGAACAACAAATAGCTGATAATTGGATTTTACCCAAGATAAGGCCTTCTTATTAAAAATCTCTCATTTAGATGTTAATTTGTGCTATTTGGAATTTTGGCTCCTTGATTTCAAAAATCACAACACAATAATCTGTCATCTTACCATCATGTTTTTGTTTTATAGTTTAAAATCAGAGTAAGAAGAGCTCTTACATATATGTCCCTAGGCCTATATTTTGCCTGTGAAAAAAAACTCAAAAATCTAGAAGAGACATAACTTAGGTCACGTGTGGCATAAGCAGATATGAACTAGGTGATGACTCAGGAAAGGCCTTTTATTCACCATATAATTTGGCTTCATTGAAAACATTTTCTATTTTATGAGTAAATACCTTCAAGCCCATCTACACACATGCATCACCCCTCTCTCTCTGCAAATAAAACAATCTCTAAAGGGTCATGATCAAATGTCATAGAAAAAGACAAAAACAACAACAACAAATACGAAACATAAACAAACAAAACATGCAGCAGATGCTGTCTTTCCTGTCTACTGCAGACTTTGCTGGAATTCCTTTGGGTAATGTTTAGCCCAAAGCTAAGAATGAGTCCAATAACCACAACCACTACAATAACCTTGCTAGTGTTTTATGGGTGAGGTATTTGAAAGTCAACATGGCTGAAAACCACTGACGTTGTCCAGGCTTATAGTTAACAATAGGGACAAATGAAGGGGGACTTCCTTACACTTCTAGATTGACAGCTTGGGAATCTTTTTCCCAAATAAAAGCTTTAGTAAGGATATTAGTTTCATATTTTTTGTAAAAAACAAACACAACAACTTAGGACTGTTACAGTGACTTACTTATAATAAGCCTATTTTTTTCTGACTATATGACTTCATTTCCATGTAATAAATATTCATACAAATTAAAGACAGTGAAAAATAAAGGAAAGAAATGCTCTGCCTCTCCCCCCAAATCACTAAGTTTTGGGGAAAACTATGACTCAAACTTGGTTACCTAAGTATCAGAAATACTCTTTCTACACACCATTTTACATACTTTAATTTTTTATAAAATGCATTAATTGTACCCAAGTCTATTTTTTATTCCAGATGGAATAGTGATATTGGGTGGTGGTGACATCAGAACTGGATAATATCCCTTAAACGCCTCATTTTTATTTATGGCTTAGACCAGGGGTTGATAAACTTTGTTTGTGAAAGGCCAAATAATAAATATTTTAGACTTGTGGACCATATAGTTTCTTGTCACAACTACTGAACCTGGCTGTTGTACTGCAAAAACAAACAAACAAACAAACAAACAAAAAAAAAAAAAAAAAACCAGAATAGACAATATCTAATAAATGGAAATTTTTGTGTTCCAAAGTCCTTATTTATGGACACTAAAATATAAATGTCACATAATCTAAACATGTAATGAAATATCCATTTTTACATTTTTTTAACTTTTAAAGATATAAAAATGATGCTTAACTCATAGACTATATGAAGGAGGTGGTGAGCAAAATTTGGCCTATAGGCCATCTTAGCCCATTCCTAATTTAGATCTGCTTAAGGAAAATTTATTGGCTAAGGGAGTGTTTCTCTATAGGTGTAATTTACAACAATAGTGTCCTGTCAGCTCTTATTATATGTTCTTGAAAAAGAGTTTTCTGGTAAAATTATTTGAAGAATTCTCCAATAATATTATTCTTTAACAGAGGTTTAGCATACTAGATATTCAAAGAAATATTCCACTATAGAATGTACTATTTCCTGAACATTTTAAACTATAAATAATTCCTCAACATTTATTTATTCAATAAAGATTTATTCAGTACTTATTAAATGCCAGACCAATGCTGGGATAAGCAAGTAACAAGAGAGAAATGATCATTGCTGTTATGGATATTCAATCCTAGTGATAGATATAGACCTTAAATAAATGTTTAATTGATTATAATCTCAGTAAGCATAATAAAGGTAG
Organism: Hipposideros armiger; assembly: GCF_001890085.2. Lineage (NCBI taxonomy): Eukaryota > Metazoa > Chordata > Mammalia > Chiroptera > Hipposideridae > Hipposideros > Hipposideros armiger. Next base: position 708,126 of record NW_017732071.1, on the reverse strand, counting down.
AAATAAGAAAGTGCTGTGTATCAGTGTGTATATAACAGGGTGATCTACGATAGACTGGAGGATCAGGGAAGCTTCTTGGTACTTAAGGGAGAGAAATTTAAGCTGAAAGTTGAAGAATGAATACTACACCAGGATAAGAGGAGGCAGAGAGTGCACAAGTAGAAATAGTTCATCAAGTGTAAGAATCTGAATACAAAGAGGTTTAGGATATTTAAAGATGAATATATTCCTGCAGAACAAGGGGAAGTTTGGACACAATTTAATAAGTGATTATAGTATATGAATAAGTGGAAAAAATGACAGCAATATCACAAGGGACGGGGGAGGAATTGTGAATACTCCAAGGTTCCTGTACTATTCATGAAGTAGGATAATATTTTTTGAACATGGAATCAGGTTATCTTAAAATGTGTATGGTAAACTCTAGGGCAACCACTAGTTTTTAAAGGACTATAATTGATATGCTAAGGGAAAAGATAAAATGGAATCATATAAAATACTCAATAAACCAGAGACATTAGACAAAGAAGCCTCTGGCAACAAATAGAAAACAGTTATAGACATGGTGTATTGATTCAGATATAGTAATAATATCAATTTAAATGTGCATGGCCTAAATACATCAATTAAAAGACAAATTTTGCCAGACTACATAAAAAGAGCCAAGTATAAGTTGTCTACAAGAAACCTGATTTAAATATGAAGCCTCTAATACATAAAATTAAAGGAAGAAGGAATATATACCATGCTAATGCTAATCAAAATCTAGTGGAATAGCTATATTAGTTGCAGACAAAGCATAATGCAGAATAAGTAAAACTGTAAATGATAAAGAGTGATACTACTTAAAGGGATCAATTCTCAGGGAATTATAAACATCCATAATATATATGTATCTACAACAAAGTGTTAAAATATACGCGGCAAAAACTGATACATATCCAAGAATAAACACAATAAATCCACTATTGTTAATTGATAAACATGGAGGCAGAAATGTAATAAGCATAAATATGGCCTGGCCAGCAATAACAATCAAATCGGTACAATTGTCACGTATAGGATACTCCATCCAACTAAAGCAGAACACACATTCTTCTGTAGCTTGAATGAAACTTTCACCAAAGTAGACCATACTCTGGGCTGTAAAACACACATTCACAAATTTAGAAGAATAGAAATCATACAAATATGTTCTCATATTATAGTGGAATTAAACTAAAAATTAAAAAGAAATATATAATAGCTGGGAAATCCTCAAATATTTGAAAATAAATACTCATCTAACTTAAACCTATGGATAAAAGAAGTCTTAATAAAGTTTAAAAATATTTGATCTAAACAAAATTGCAGTATGATTTATCAAGATTTGTGAAATGGTGTAAAAGTAATGCTTTAAAAGAAATTTGTAGCATTAAATACACATATCAGAAAAATTTCCTAAAAATCTAAAATCAATAACCAATTTTCTACATTGAAAAACTAAAAAAGAAAATTAAATTATATCAAGAAGAAGAGAAAATGATTTTACTCATATGTGGCATATAAAGCTGAAAGTAACAAACAAACAAGGAAAGGTTCAGACACAGACAACAGTTTAGTGGTTACCAGAGGGCAAGGGGGGAGAGGGGGAGGTAGAAGAGGGTAAATGGGGCCAAATATAAGATGACAGAAGAGATTTCCTTTGGGTGATGAACACACAATGCAATGTATAGATGATGTATTAAAAGAGGAAAAAATAGTGAAACAAACACCTGGTTCTTAAAAAAAAAATCAATAAAATGGATTAACTTTTAGCCAGAATAAGCAAGAAAAAAAGTATAGACAAAAATTACAATCATAAATGAGAGAGGGGACATTTTAGTGTTCTGTTCCAGTGGACATAAAATGATAAAAGGAACATAGTGAACAATTTAATGTCCACAAACTTGATAATATGCATAAAATCTCTTGAAAGACACACAAAAATAATTTATGATTTCCAAATAAGAAATCATCAGGTCTGTATAGCATTCATACTGGTGAATTATCTCAAACAATTAAGGAAGACATGATACCAATTCTTTACAATTTCTTTCAGATAATAAAAGCAGAGGTAACACTTCCTAATTCATTCTGGGAGGCCAGTATTACCCTATATACCAAAAACAGATAAAGATTATAAGAAAGGGAAATCCACAACCATAACACCTATCTGTAAATGTTTATGGAAACTTTATTCATAATCACTGAAGGTTGGGAGAAACAAATATGCCCTTTAATAGCTGAATGAATGAACCAACTGTGGCACGTTAAATCAATGCAATATTTTTCAGTAATAAAAATTAATGATGTATCAAGCCAAAGAAGACATTGAAGAATCTTAAATGAATATTACTAAGTAAAAGAAAACAGTATGAATGGTCTACATACTATACTATTCCAATTATATGACATTATGAAAAAGGAAAAACTACAGAGACAATAAACAGGAATTATGGGTGAAGGGAGGATTGAACTGATAAAGCACATGGAATTTTTTAGGGCAGTGAAAATATTTTGTATGACACTATAACAACAAATATGAGGCTTTTAGCATGTTTCAAAACCCTGGAACTTTGTAGCACAAAGAGTAAACCTCAATGTGTGCAAATTTAAATATATATATGGCATAATAGGTATTTACCAGAATGTAATGTATAAAATCATCAAAGAATTTAAATGTCTCACTATGAATGAAATAATTTAATTAACATGGGTGGGGCAATATGGTACTAAGATAAGACACTTTGGAAATGAGTATATATTCTAAAACCTAAGACCAAAATGAAATATACATAAGCACTGTACTCTAGTTGATACCATTATTTCTCATGGATGCAGTTGTTAACAATTCTAAAACCACTATACATGCATACCAGAATTGAACAAATAATTAAATCTATGGCAGTTGATGAGAGTTTGGATTCTAACTTCTGAGGTGGGAGTTTACAGATAAAAAAAAGAGTTGGGGCTGGAATGATGGTAATAAATCAGAGTCGTCAGGATGAACTCATGGTATCTTATTACCGATACAGATCAATATTTTTATTCATGACTATATGTATCTGTATTAAGATGCTGTGAGTTCACCCTTACACATGCCCCTTCTGCCCTTCTTCTGGGTGAGCTGATTAAAAAAATCCATATATTTTCTGTCTGGCAAGTTCGGGGAAGTTCAGCCAGGTGCCTCACCCACCACTAAGCACTGTAACACCCCAAACCAGTCTCCATTCCCTGCTATTTCAAGTCACTTTGAGATCTGCTTGGTAGCCAAATTGACCCCCCAGAAAGCCTCATTGGAATAATAAACCTGTCAAACCCTCTTGGAGCACATGTAGGGTGATCATTCTCAACATCCAGAATGAAGTCTGGCAGAGAATGGAATCTATTTCTGTAGAGTGGCTACAGCGTGTACACACAGGTTAGTGTAACACTATATTCCCTTCCTCTGTCAGTCGAGTGGGCCTAGAAGCAACTACACCTCAGTAGCAACAAACACACCTCACCCCCTGATCTTGATAACCATCAAGATCAATAAAATGGGTATAATTCTCCATGAAAAGAAGCCATAGCTTCTCAGAGAAATAGCTATTCTAAAATTGGGACAGAAAATATACAAAATGAACCTGGAACACCTTGTAGTGCCAGAGTACAAAAGTACACACACACACACACACACACACACACACACACACACACATACACACACACACCACAGATTGAGGGCATGTCAAAAGAATACAGGAGCCAATAAATAATGCATGGTAACACTTATATGTGGAATGTAATAAAGCTGAATTCGTAGAAACTAGCTAGAATGGTGGTTTCTGGGGGCTGGGGGTGGAGGAAATCGGGATCTGGATGACAAAGTTCTGAGGATCTAGTGTACATCATGGTGATTATAGTTAATAACACTGTATTATATAATTATATACTTGAATGTTGGTTAGAGAGTAGATCTTAAATGTTCTCACCACAAAAATAAGAAATGGTAATTATGAGACATGATGGAGAGTTAGTTCATACTATTGCGGTAATCATATTGTGATATATGTGTATCAAATTCACACATTGTACACCTTAAACTTATACATTGTTGCATGTCAGTTATATCTCAATAAAGCTGGAAAAGAAAGAATTAGAATTTTCAGGACTTAGCGATAATGCGGGCGATAAGGGAGAAAGGCATGTCAAGAAATGGCATTGAGGTTTCTACCCTCTTGAAGAAATAGCATTGATTCCACAGAACACATTTTAAGAGTGCTGAATCTGAGTTGAATCATGGTCCTCTTATACCTATTTAAGCTCTGTTTGTAAATGTTGAAATAGATTTTCTAAAATCTGTTATACTGTAGGCTCTTGAATTTGAGATGACTATCTTTCAATAATTCTCAGATTACCAAATAAAATTTCTCCCATGAAATATTATAATAAAATTTTAAATTTAGTAAACAAAAAATTCAAGATACTCCATCAGATCCTGATGAATAATAATTCAGGATATAAATCCACATTAATATGGGGATGCTAGACAGTGACTAAGCTCTCACTGAGTTCTCTGCACAAATAAAGCATACTTGTATCTGCACTAAATAAAGTGACCAGTTACTTCACACTATGCACTTTCAGGTTTTCATGTGACTAGTCAGAAGTACAAATATTAAATTATCGAATCCAAATTGCTTTTGTAGCAGTTAATGTTTTGAGAGTTAAACATGCCAATTAGGTTATATCAGAATTGATTACGACCCAAAAGTCCCAGTTGCTTCAGAGATTGTGAAGATTTAAACTCCCAACTTATGTGATTATTATGGCATCATACTATAATGCTTTGAGATGACCTGCACTCCAGTTTCAGTGCTGACTTAGCTTCTTTCAATGAAGGAAAAATAATGAATATGTATTTTTTTATTAAAATTTATTGGGGTGACCATGGTTAGTTAAATCCCATAGGTTTCAGGTGTACAATTCTGTAATACATCATCTATAAAACACACTGTGTGTTCACCACCCTGAGTCAGTTTGTTGCGGGATACTTGGACGGTCAGAGAGACAGGACACCAAGGCTCGGGAAGCAATGTTTATTGATGCCGGCACAGGCTCAGAGGATTTACATCCAGAGGCTGAGCCCCAACATGAGTGGGACTTGGGGCTATATGCCCTGAGGTTTCCAGGTTGGCAGCTAAGATTTATTATTAGGATATGTGGCCATTGTGCCAGTTTCTGACTGGCTCCCGGGTAAGGTAGGAATTTGGAAATATTAAACGCAGGAATCTTAATGGCCATGCAGTCTAGGAATGTCTTTGTCTGAAGCTCCCTGTTACAGCACAGAATCCTTAGTAGCCACGTGGTCCGGAAAGCCTTTGTCTAGGGCCCACTGCCACAAGTTCTCCTTCCATCGCCATATATTTGACCCTTTTACCCTCATCTACCACCCCTCCCCACTTACCCTCTAGTTACCACTAACCTATTGTCTGTGTCTATGAGTTTTTGTTTCTTTATCTGTTTGTCTTGTTCCTTTGTTGTTTTCAGTTTTATATTCCACTATCTGTAACATGTGCTCCGATATTCATTGCAGCTTTATTTATGGTGGCCAAGACACGGAAACCACCAAAGTGTCCTTCAATAGATGATTGGATAAAGAAGACGTGAGATATATACACAATGGAATACTAATCTGCCATAAGAAAAGATGAAATAGTGCCATTTGCGACAACATGGATGGATCTTGAGATTATTATGCTAAGCAAAATAAGTCAGACAAAAAAAGTTGAGCACCATATGAAAATAATGAATTTTAAAATATATATATTTAGCAAATATTTAATCTTTCAGAAGGTAATCAACTTCACCTATGACATTGACTCTTCTCTCAATATCTAAAGATAGTGCTTCAGTATATATTTTCCATCAGCTGAGAAGTCAACTCCAATATTTATCCCTATATGACAATTTGTATCAGTGGTTATTAAAAGCCTAGAGTGAACAAAACATTATGTAGAAACTTGGAAAGGGATTTCTAATCCTACCTTGTACTTTCTCTGTAAGAAATGTCTTGAGTAATTCATGCTATTTGCCTAAAGACAAGCATATCTCAGTCCCAGGGAAGGGGGCTCTGAATGAATTATCCCAGTTCCATTATGTTAAGCCTAGGAAACGTTGCCTTTAACTATTGAAAGATTTATAATTTATTAAAGCCTCATGATGATACAATTCAGCCCCTTGAAATGGAGCTCAGCTTGATTAATTAAATGGGGAAAACATGCCTTTCTTACAGTTAGAGAAACACATTCATTAGAATGCCTAAATAGCTAGTATACATGCATTTGTGGATGGAAAGAGATACACTATTGAATATCCCAGTGACAGTTAAAATAATTTCTCAAATAAATTTATGTAGTCAACTGTACACGGAGAAAATATTAATCATGAAAGTATTACCTAAAAATATATTATGCATATGTACAAAGGGATGAGACTTTGAGAAGCACTGTAACCCTAAAATAACAGTCCCTGTGAATTGTCAGCCTGGGCCCATGATGAATTCTGTTCTCCCCATGGCTCAGATACTCTGGGTTTTTATTAGTCCAATCCTCTAAGAAAGAGAAAGTGGAAACCAAAGGAAGATGAATGCTGAGAAAATGAGGAAATCGTCATAATCTTTACAAGCGTTAAGAGGGTTTGAGTACTCCTACCCTCATTATGTGGAGTTTTGCTGGGCTCGGGGCTTGCCTGTTTGTTCCAGAACTATCACTGAATAAAGTTTAAATCTGTAACTTCAGAAGATTCCATCTTACATCAAAATTACCTGGTAATCTCGAAGTTCATAGGAACTCGCAAAATGGCCCTAGAGTTGAAGTAGTTATCTGTCCAAGGCAATTAAACGCTGTCACAATTTGAGGGTCTAGAAATGTTTCTGAGAACCTGCTCTTGCTCTCTATCTTTAGTGTGGGAGCTCTCTCTCTGTTACATTTCTAGTGTGATTGGGAGCCAATATTTTACGATGCTGAGAATGAATAGAGGAAAACAAGAGGCTAAACTGCAAGAGCAAATGATAATCTTCTTTTAAAAAGTCAAACTCTGATCATCTTATCTGTCCACCAAGTTATTCTCTGTGCTATCTGCACCTAATATTTCCACATCATAATACTCACTTCCTCCCCACCCACACTCACGCAAAACACTCAAGTGCAGAAAAGCATCAGGCTGTGTCCTCCTGTGTGGCTCTATGGGCTACCCAAAATCCTTTCAGAAACAAACATTCAGCAGATGAGAAACAGTCATAAATAAATTTTAAAAAGACGTAAAAAAAAATGCCATAAACTCCTGTCATTTCCTTGTTATACCCTTAAGCAAGTCACTGAATTTCTGTCTATTTTTCTTTTCTAAGATAGATACAAATTATAAATCACACAGATGTGATCCAAAAACACCTCCATATTTTCCCATGCCTGTTTCCCTTATAATGTGTTTTTCCTGGAGATGACTGATATACACCATTGCAAGGGATTCTAAGCATGATTGTTTTAAAATTCTAGCCATTGAGTTTGAGCTTGCATTTTGCCTCAGCATGAAAATATGTCCACCTCACTTTTCCCAATTTACAATAAGCTCAAATACCATGTTTTGCCAACATGGTAAAACACATTCAGGATGAAGCCAAGTTGAAAGTTACTCCTCATTGTTTCTGAATGAACGTACTCAGATCCTGTCCCTAGAAGACTCAAATACTTGCCAAAAGTAAATTTTCATAAGTTCTGTGCTCATTTGCTCTGAATTCATGTGATGACTTTAAAATAATGAAATAAATGAAGCATTTAATTTCAATGATACTTCATCTGTTAATGGTATTTGTGCCAATTTTCAATAGCTTTTGGTAGTGTTAATGTAATTTGATTTCTGAACAATTAAGCAGTGCATTTAGTACTGGCAGAATGATTAATTAGAAACTCTGGGCCATGTGCCAAAAAAGTTAACTTTTCCTTCTTATGTAATTTCTTTCAAAGTATAACAGGATTGTAGACTTATAAATTTTGGGGCATGGAGTAGATCTTAGAGGTTACAAAGTTCAACTGTCAATCTTATGCATAATCCAGGTCTACATTTTCGCTGGGAAGCAGTTGCCTAAAACTTACTGCAACATACACTATTTTCTAAGGAAAAGCAGTCCATAGTTGAAGGGCCCGAACTTTTCCAAAAACTACGTCCTTACATTTATCTATTACCTAAAATGTTGCAGAAGCTCTACCTGATGATGAAAATGCAAACTGATTCAGGCAAAGTGTCTGCCCCCCAGGGAACTTTCAGTCCAGTAAGAGATTAACAGGTAAAACAGATAACCATGACTCATTACAGAAAATGTTTGAAAGAGGTGTCCATAAGACATAACAGGAGTACAGTGGAGGGCCCGTTAATAAGGTTTCATTCAGGGTTGAATAAAGACTTCTCCTTAGAGCTGAGGCCTGATGGGAATCTTGATGAAGGATGGATGCCTAAATAATCTAGTTGAATAATTGCAACATACAATTGGGTATATAAACTGAAATTAAAAGGGCTGGAGATACAGATCTGAGACTCATTAGCACACAAACAAAACTCAAAATCATAAAAGGGATTGAAATTGCCCAATAAATGTGTGGAGAATGAAGAGGCGTAGACCAAGAATGGAAGACAGAGAAGGGGCCTATGAAGGAGAAGGAATAGCTTATCCAAAGCTATGCAATCTAGAGACCAGGAAATAGATGTCTACAGTAGAAAAAATCGGGGACTCTGGGTGTTATTAGGTAGTTGTCCAAAAGCAGATCACCAATTCCATGGAATTAATTGAAAAGCCAACCCAGGTACAAATGAATTATCAAAAAACTTGATTGTTTAATTCAGGTTAGAAATTTAAACCCCAAAAGCAAAATCAGGAAAAATAAAATTACAAATTAAGTGGGATTGTCAATGGAAACATTAAGTGACTCAGCAAGTGGATGGGGTGAGGGGTGGGGGGGAGGGGGAAAACTAAGTAAGTCCCTGAGTCCAAAAAACATCAATTCTAATGTTTAGCATGGTGACTATGCTTAATAATGTTGTATTGTATACTTGAAATTTGCCACAAGAGTAAATATTAAGTGTTCTCAGGAAAAAAAAAATATGTGAAGTGATGCATGACTTAATTGATTGTGGGGTAGTCATTTCACAATGTATGCATATATCAAATGATCACAATGTACACCTTTTTAAAAAATCTGTTTTTATGTAATTTAATGGCCCTATTAGGAACATACCTGAGCCTCTAAAGACATGACTGAAAAGAGAGCTATATGGTAGCTATAGCTAAGGGCAGAGTTCTAGAGCTAGAGAGGCCCCTAGGATAAAAATACCCTTTCCTAAAGAAAGCACTTTTGACCTTTTGTGTTACATTATAATTTGCATCTAAAACTTTTACTCTGAGCAGGTTAAAACTTTTATGATATTGGTTAAATCATTGGATAATTTACCTTTTTCTATTAATCTGTTTTGAACACTACAATGTAAACAAAACTGGATTCCAGAATTCCCCTGGGGGAGTGAACTCTCTTTGTTTACAGTTCTTTAATGAGTGATTAAGAGAAAATAATACCTAAATGCCTGAGAGGTGGCTGCCAGTAAAGCAATCAGGGAAACTGGTTGATAAGGAAATAAAGAGATGCATTTGTGTTTTTGTTTACCCCTGGGGAAAAGGGTAGTATTAAAGTGATTAAAAAAGGAAGATAGAAAAGGAGAGGTGACAGAAGGTAATCAAAACTTAAGAAATTATTTATTTCTCTGTGTCTATTACATTTTTTGTAAACAGGAATTCTAGTATGGTTTGTGTGGCGATGATTACATGAAATAATTTAAGTAATATGCTTATGTTCCCAGAACATAGTGAATGCTGAGTAAATATTATTAATCAAAAGCATTAAGCAGTCTCCTCATTCTTAGAAATACATGCATCCATAATAGTTTTTATGATGAAAATATTGTTTCCCCCACAAAAATTATGATAAATATAGTGTTACACTATTTCTTAGCCTCTTTTACTTTTAAACCAGATGTGGAAGCTTGATATTGTGTTGGGTACTAGGAGCTATTTCCTCAGGTAGATGATAGATTAAAAAAGGAATGCAGCAGTAAAGAATGTCATCTCTACCATCCCTTTGGGAGATGCCCCAGGAAAGGTGTATAGATAATTCTTGGAGAGAAATAAGCCTATGGGAATATGAAAACATGAATCTAAGTGGAAGTCAGTAACATGTAAAGCATAAAAAACAAAGAGAGAAAAAGAGGAAATAAAAAACAGTCTGGGGAAATATGTTTCTTTCCCTGTTAAAATGCACTTATAAAATTAATGCATTACCTTGTGATCGAATTGTTAAAATGTGGCCAACATATTTTTATTCTTGCATTAAAGGCATTTTTATTCACAGGTTTATAGGACAAAACTGACATAACAATAAAGCTTACATAAACATGTGAGAATCAGCCTTGAAAAAAGCCTGAAGGCCATTTTTATTTTTATTTTTTTTGCTTCAGAAATGTGTTTTTACACTTGTCCAAATCCAAACTTTCTTCCAGATTATGAGGAAATGCATTGCAGGTAATTTCAGAAAGCCGAAGCCATCTCGCTTAACTTTAACTCCAAAATAGAAAAATGCTTCATAAAATTTTCGTGTTGACCATCATTATTCCATAATTGCATTTGTGAATTTATTTACCTAAGGTGCCATAAAAAAAAATTATAGATGCCCATGGTTTTCTTTTATTTAAAATGTTTATTTTTAGTCACATGAGAAAATTTTCACTCCTATAAAACAAGTTTCTTAAGTTTTCAACTGAAACTAACTTTGTATCTTTAATGTGATGGGAAATGTGCATTTTCTGGAGCTCTGACTTCTCCCGTTTTATGAATCCCATTTGTTTAGTTGCCTGGGTTTAAGTGGTGTCTCCATTGGCAGCACAGACATAGCCACAGGGGCAGAATTGTTCATTCTTTAACTTATTTAAAACAGACAAATGAAATACCTTTGAGGGTGAAAGGGTAAACTCATCACCTCATCATTTATTATTATTATTAGTAGTAGTAGTAGTAGTATTGCTTAATTTTCACCATCAGTACAACTTGCTGTCTTCTTAGGGTCACATTTTGAAAAGAAACCAAAAGCCTTTCTTATTTCACAAGAGTTTCATAAGATGATGTATAAAGTATATGAAGAATAACGCCACATCGAAATTTGTTTTTGCATAACCAGTTAATTACACTCATTAAGCCAGTTTTTTATCAAACTCTGGGGCAGGAAGTCCATGTAATCTGCATTAAATAAATGCTAATTAAATAAAATATAATAAGCAAATATATCATCCATCGTAACATTAACAAATTGTTACCTGATTATCATAGTGAACTCTCATCTATATCAATGAGGAGAATCCTAGAACTAAATGTTATAGCATCCCCTCTCATGCCTTGCTCCTGATTTAGAGCCTTTAATTAAGAAAAATTCGAGTGAGGTTTGTAAGACAGAAGAAAGAAGCCATTGTTTTCTGACACTTCGGACAGACTCACTCATTGGCAGAAGTCAAATTCTTGAGCATAATCTCCTTCAAGGATGCAGACAATTAAAATCTGTAGCAGTAGCGCCGTTCTTGTGTGCCCAGAGCTTCACATTGTCTCCAGAATGGTGGAGCTAAAATTTACCAGCGTCATTCTGTCAGAAGGTTAGGACTGTCTCCAGCATTTTCCTCTAAAATTCTGTGATTCCTGATGGCTTCCAGGTGAATACCACTGAGTCATAATTTCTTGAAGCTGTTGTTGTTTTTAACTTTTATTCCTCTAGCACTCCCAAAGGTATGTGTAAATCTAATATTATGATCCCTCTGCTGAAAACCTTCCAATAGCTTTTTAGTCTCTTTTATAAAAAGGGATAAATCTTTACATGGCCTGCACAATCTTGAATGATCAGCCTTTACCTCTTCCCATCATTTTCTACTCTGCATACACTGGCCTTCTCTCAGTTTCTCTATACTCCGTTTTCTTTCCCTACCTCAAAGCATTCTCAAATTGTTATTTCTTTTGTCTACAAAGCTCCTCTCCTCCTCACTTTGCCTCATTAATTGCTATTATCATTCATAGCCCAGATAATGCATTTTTTTCCAGATAAGCCTTTTATGATTCCCCAGTTCAAATCAAATTCCCAAAGTTATAGGCTATCAAGGAACCCTATAGCTCACTTTCACAGTGGTATTTAAATAACCAACATCATAGCTATCAGAAGATATGCCATCTTTTCTGTCTCCAGTATCTATTACACTGCTGACCCAAATCAGATTCTCAATAAATACTTGAATTCATGGAAGTGATAAGGACCCACCTAACAGCTTTAGAGTGGGTAATGATTCAAATTTATCCCTTAGAAAATTATGATTTTTATATATCAAAAAATTTTGAAGCTGATAATGAATGGTTAACACAATATTCAAATTTCTAGAGTAGACTCAGTGGTGGTGGAAATAGGGTTTTAACAAATCTTATGGGTTTGCCTATGGGAAATAGGTTTGGGATTTCCATTTAACAAATCCATAGGATACCCAAGGCCATTCCCCTTACCCTTTCCTTTGTCTACTGTAGATTTTCTTGGAGTTAGAGGTGAAAGTCTTTGGAGAGGATGTTCCTTCTTAAATATGACAAAATCTTAAGAGCAAAGAGAGGAATTTTCTGTTTTTGCCTTTCTCTTATATAATATTTTCTTTCTTCTGACTGGAGTGTATACTCAATGCTTACAGGTACAATAGCCTTTTTGCAACTTGATGATAAAATTCATGTATGAAAGACATAGACAGGAAGAGTCTGTTTCTCTTACTTAATAGCCAAAATGTGAACCAAATACTTCTAAACTTCTTTTTTGCATGATTCAGGTAAACCGCACAATTGTGTTAGTCACTCTTATAGGGTTTTCTATTACTTGCAGCAAGAGACAATCCTGAATGATAAAGTTATGTATGTTAACCCGGCAGTGTTCCATCAAAACCAGAAGATGTGTAAAAAATACATTGACGCAAGTGATAAGTTGAGATAAATATATATATATACACACACACACACACACACACACACACACACACACACACACACA
>NW_017732071.1:686889-694911 GCF_001890085.2 Hipposideros armiger | reverse complement strand
CACACACACACACACACACACACACACACACACACACACACATATATATATATATATATATATATATATATATATATATATATATATATGATTCTGTTTTAATGGAAACAGGAATACAATAGCCATAATGCCATAAACAATACATAAATTAAATAGGTATTATTAAACCTGGCCATAAGTCATCTCCAAAAAAGTTAGCATGTGACATAAGTTTGACCTTAAGAAATTGTATATTGAATGCAAGCAATTGTCACTTAACAGAGTTCTTAATTTTATCCATTAAAAAAAAAGCGATTTTTTTTTCTACCAGCAGTCATATCACAGGAAAATTTATTAGAAAGTTATGAAAATAATAGCCAAGACATCATGAGGGCATGAGACAAGCCCCAAAAATACTCAGGCAAAGTTGAAAAAAATTGGAAAAATAACTTCTTAATGCTTACATCAAACATGGCTCCACACTGTGAACCAGTTCACACTAAGGAAAACATTTATTATGTTTAGGTTTATAATTTATTCTGATAAATCTTATATTAATGTTAGGGGTAAAAAAGTTGGTGCTATTTCTGTAATAACCAATTATTTTACAGTTAATTTTGCTGGAAGAGTAAATTCCCCAGTCTCATGCAAAATATCTAAAGGCTTGATAAGAATTACTGATAAGAGGTTTCAGCAGTGTATAAAAACTATTTCTTTTATTTTCTAAAAAAAAATGTTAACTAAACAGAGTTTATAACACTTCATCTGGACTCACCACACACTCAAAGGTTCAGGGACCTTGATGACAAATTATTTTTAGAATAAAATTGCACTGAAAAAGAAGTACGGTTAAGTAAAGGATAGAAATAATAAATACACTTTCATGTGAAAATAAATATAAATTTGCAAGTATTTTCAATCACTATGTTGACAAATCTCTGCTCTCTGATGTCAAACTTCTGTCATTTTTTTCTTTTTGGTTTCTTGAGATGGATTCTGGATGCAATGAATAGTCCAGAAAAATACCTATTAATTTTATATTTGTATTTTTAACATTAATCTCACACTTCAAAACATTGTAAAAATTGTACAAAGAACCCCCATATTCTTGTAATTGACTTCCTTAAATGTTAACATCTTATATAACAATAGGGCTTTTATCTAAACGAAGACATAAAATTAATATAATTGGATTAAGTAACCTTCAGAGCTTTTTCAAATTTCACTGTTTCATGAATGTTTTTGCTGGTCTAGAATCTAGTGCAGGATCGCACATTGTATTTAATTGTCCTCAAACTGTGGTGTTTCCTCGGTCTTTCTCCATCTTTCATGGTATTAATATTTTTGAGGAATACTGTACAATTATTTTGTAGAATGTCCCACAATTTGGGTTGGGCTCATTTTTCCTCATGACTAAATTCAGGTCATATGTTTTTAACAAGAATGCCAAGGAATAATATTCTGAGTTATGACCTTCTCCCTACATCACATCAGGAGGCACATTATATTAATGTACATTATTATCAGTGATGCTGACTTTAATAATTTGGTTAAGGTGATGAGTGTCAGATTCTCCACTGTAAAGTTCCTATTTATCCTTCTGTTATTATTATTATCATTAAAACTTATTATTAATAAGTATATTGTAGGAAGATATTTTGAGACTACAAAATATCCTATTTATCATCATATTTTTGTTCACTAATTTTAGAATATGATGATAGTTTTTGTTTGAAACAATGACTACTATCAGTTTGCCAGAAGACACTTTTCTATTTCTGACACTTTCTATATTAAATCAAAGTTCTATTATAAAGAATTATTGATAATAGTATTATGGGTATTTATTTCATTCTATTTATATTAGAATGAGATCACGGATAGTTCATTGTTTACATTGTCTCAGATTTGGCCATTGGGAGCCGCTTCAAATTGTTGCCTGTTTACATATCACCATCACTTTTTGAGCATTTCTTACATGTGTTACCACAAGATGTTCCATTGTGATGCATTTTGCACAGACAAAATATCCCGCTCTTCCTCATGCCCAGCGTGATCTTAATACATTTTTTAGAGACTTATCTCCATACTTGCAGATTCTGCTCCCTTTTTGTAATTTTTTTAATGAATGGGTTATTTTTTTTTAATTGGAAATTGCTGAATTGAAACAACTGGTGATGCCGCCTTAATGTATGCCATTAGAAGACAAGTCATCTGTGACATGTCATCATCCCTCAGAGTTTGCTCTCCCACAGCTATTGAATTTTTTATCCAAGACATACTTTCTTTATACATCGTTTCCTCAAATAATTAACTATAATTCTAATGATTCACTTCCCCCCTCTGCAGTTATTGTAAGTAACTCCAGCTATGTGTTTATGATTTTAAATTACTTCTTATTTTGCTCCTTTCCTTCTCAACTCCACTCTCACTTTTCACTGGACCTGGAGGCACTCTTTCCTCTTGCTTTCAGGTCCAATCTTTGTCTTCTATTTTACTTCCAGGTCTGTCTTTCAGAGTCTCCTATAATGAGACATGAATACAATGAGTTTTGAATCTTTCAAAAGCATGCACCATTCAAGTAAATTCTGATCACCTTCTCTCCTATGAATACTTGATTTATATTTATTTTCCATCTCCCTATGCTTTTATTAGAATATATTTAAATTTCCCAGGCTAACCCCTCAGAATAACTCTATTACTTTAAAACATATTTAATAATTATAAAAGTATTATACATTGATTTCAAGGTCTTTTTCATTCAAATTTGTCCAAATGTTGAGCCATCTTGTAGTTAATTTAATCATTAGCAGCTGTTTCTCACTTGCTTTTATGATTAATTTCTGATTAATAACTTAAAGTGGACTCCACTGTATAAATGTTGCAGTCTCAGCTCTTCTGAGGACATTCATCACTTTGGCATCAGAGATCCTCTCTTTACGTTTTGTAAATTTTTTATTTGTTTGTTTGTTTTTAGCTCTTGTGACACTCCTAATCAATAACAGCTCAATTAACTCCTTTTCTTCTTAGTTTGAGCTATAAAGTAAATCTCATTTCCCCACTTTATAACTAGGTGATAGATTAATCAATTGATTAATCAATCTATAGATAGGTAGGTAGACAGAAAACCTGGTCTCTAAGATCTCAATCTTTCTCAAGATAAACATCATCTGCTTCCATCATGCAAATTCTGCATCTTATTTCACTTTTCTTTCTTTTTTCCATGTGCCTGTTTTGATGGGAAGATCATTTTTAGACTGCAACTGATAGCATTCATTCTTCACTGAACAGACTTGGCACCTAGAAGATCTTGATTTAAGTCTTTTTAATTTTCTTCCTAGACTTTATTTTTGTAAATTACATTGAATTTTTTCACTGCTTCAATCTAAGAAAATGACATATTTCCATATAATAAGGATCCTCATTCATTTTTATCTGCTAATTAATGGGATTTACTATTTTAGCATAATCGGCCTACAGTCTAGATCTCTGAATTAACTCTGAATTAAACAACTATAATCAGAGCATATAAAATAAACAGAACAAAATGTAGACTGTGTACACGTGATTGAGAGTAATTGCCTGCATTCTTGTGAAGACATAATAAAAAGGGAGAATACAAAACAAACCAAACAAATCTCTAGCCAACTATGCTTAAAAAGCCTACATAAGAACATCTGGCTTGCTTTGAGGTAAGCCTTACCTGGAAATTAATGAAAACGTTTCCTGACACTATAGCATCCAGAACATTCAGGCCTATAATTACATCTGTTGTTACAGTATAAGAAGCTACTGAATGTATAGTTTATTTCTTGCTTGGCCTAGGACTGCTAAAACCAGTTATAGCTGTTGCACCCAAAGCCTAATTCCCTATACAGTACTTTGTTTAAACCCAAATCAGTGTCTGAATTTATTCATAAAGATTTCTTGTCAATCCCTCAGTATTATGTAGTGGTGGGAGGAGATAAGGAAGTCAGACTGATACTCATTTTTCCTGGCTTTGGATTATAACCAATAAGGAATAAACCCAATGAGCTATGACTGGAATGGATATAACTTGGGGATCAATGTGTTAGTTTTACTAACTGGTCAGACAAGTACCCAAGAGCTCACTACTCTGAAAGAGTAAGGCTATCTGATAAAGTTAAATTGGAGAATGCAGTTTGGATCAAAGTGGGGTGTTTTTTGCAATCTCGATGACAATTGGTGGAAAGAACTGGGTCTGCAGAGATATTGATGACATTGAAGATTATAGACCTGCTCCATCATGTAATTGTTGGCAGTAGATGGAGCATGAAGGAGAAGAGATAAGCATGCACTGTTTTCTTAATGCAGCAATCTGCCACTCCTAGAATAAATGTCAGATGCTCAATAATAAAAGTAAGCTCTTTTCTGCCTGTGAAAAGACTGACTGAATTAGATGGAAACAGAGACTAAAAATGTTTATTCCTATAATCTACCCTTGTAGAGAAGAAAAGAAAATTACATCCCAATGGAAACATGAGAATGACATAGAAGGATTCTAGTGCATTCCAATATTTGGATGCAAGTGTTGATGGACTAAAAGCTTTCTTTTTAATGAACACCCACAATTAACAAAATTGTTAAGAAACAACAGAAATAGGTTACAGAAGTAACAAAAAAAGGCTTCAATAGGTTTTCAAAAAAGATGTCAAGAAAAAGGCATGATCAAAGTGTACTAATGTAATAAAGAGTGAACAGGAAGAGTGACTAATGTAATAAAGAGTGAACAGGAGGCAATGCAACAACATATGTTTGAATAAGAAAAATTATTGGAAATAAAATTAGGAATGGAAACCAGATGGCAAGAATTAAAGAGAGGACTAAATGGAGGCAGAGAAAGCACATACCTCTCAAAAGTTTGGTAGAGCAAGGGAACGAAGATTTTTACATGATGGGACAGAATTGCACATGCTTACAAAAACAGAAGGATTCAGTAAAGAATAGGGTAGTAAAACTGCCTAGGACGTGCAGAAAGGAAGAAAGAGTACTCAGTGGGAAGAGTCTTCTTGGTTTTCTCCTGTGGATTTACCGGTCAAACACCCATGCGATTCTCCAACAATTGGTGTTGAGATTTAAGGCAGATTATTGTGAAAATAAAGAGGCGAGAAGGGATAATGCCTGGGTGCAGGAGACACAGTAAAGTTTAGGTTTTCTTCTGAAGCTGAAGGGAAAAATGAGAAGATAGATTTAGAGCTGTAGTTCTGTCTTTGGTGCATGGGAGAACCATTAACAAAGATTTTAAAAATTCTGATACTCAATCACATGTCTTCCCAACTACATCTAAACTTGTGGGAGTGGGAACCGGATCAAGGATTTTAAAATTGCTAAAGTGATTTCAATAAACAGCCAAGATTAAGACCCACTGACATAAAACAAAATTCCAAAACATCTTCTATGGAACCCTAGTCCTAAAATATGCTACTTGAAACAGTTTAGGCATTCAAATGATTTGGGAGAAATTACTCTTCTACACTTTTTCTGATTCAAAATGTAGCATACATTATTAACAATAATGTATGAGCAAGCCTGAGAAAACCCAAAATGCTTTTTGTTTGTTTAAGAGCCCATTCCACATTGTTCATACAGCATTTTCCTCCAGTTACACCCTACAGAATTTGAGTTTTGTAGATCTCACTTTAAAACATAGTGGTCTAGAGAAAATGGTTAGAGATGAGATTTGCGTGGACATTTATAGGTGACATTAATCCCTTCCCTACAGTAGGAAGCAGGGAAAAGAGGATACATCATGTGCTAAACTACCATATGGTAAATGAGATTATGGAAAGGAAGTCTAGGGGGAAAGGTCTCAAAGATTGGATATAGGGAGTGTGATAAGGAATCAGAATAATCCAGGGGTCTTGCTCTTAACTTTCCTGCAAGGGTAGCATTACTTTTTATGAAACAAAACTATACGGTGACAGTATGTCTTCATATATCAAGTGAGCCTGTAAGTGAACATGTAACTTAGTCAATGTCACACAATTAATTAAGTCATTTACGTTAAAGTCAGGATCAGAAACAAATCAGGATATAACATATAAGTTTTACTTGAAATGTTCAAGATTAGAACAAGAGTCTCAGTTAATTAGATACACATTTCAGATGTAAAAAATTATAATCACACAAAATTGTGAGGTGTGATTATTATTCAGTTTTTATGTCATAAATATGGGAATGGTGTTTGCTGTATTTTTAAACTTTGGCCATTAGAGAATTTTAGGGGCATAGAGTCAATGATTTGTATAAAGATACAGGATTTTGCTGTATTTATTTTATGTGGTCAAATACGACACAGGAACATTTCAAAGAAGTTTCCCTAGTTTCATCAATAGTGTCTTTCTGCTACTCTGGATTTATCTCCTGTTCCAGCACCGAGGTCCAGGAAGGCAATTCCATGATTATATTTCTTGAATTTCAATACTAAAACCAAAATTGAACTAAGCAAATCCACTTGTGATTTATTCAGTAGGCTTTTGCCAATAAGATATTAAAGTTATTTCTTTGGTCATGAAATTTTATACCCTCCCCAAATGAATTTATCAAGCTGAGAAATAGACTGAATAACCTCAATAGTATAATTTCCATGGATTTTTCATCCAAAGATTGTCTATTAACAGCAATTCTTAAAGCATTTGTCAAAAGGTGTTTTCAATAATGCAATCAGCACTCTCTTAACAGTTTTATTTGGAGAAGGGGAGGCAGGGACAGGGAAGTTAGAATTTTCTGCTTATTCAAATATTAGATTTTCATCATGTATGGAGTGCCCATTTTTAAAGACTTAAGGGAAAATAAAACACATTGACATCACCTTAAACACTGTTTGCTCTCTGGTGTTTTGATAACTAACCCACTTGTGACAGTTGCTTCAGGGTTTCTTGAACATATCAACTTGTGTCCTTCTGTAGAAAGGCCAAGTAAGAATGACTGCACCTGATAGGATGCTAGAGATTTTTTTCCTCGATAGAAGATAAGGGTAAGGGTTCACTTAACTCCTTTGCCTTAAAGTATAAATTATAGTATGAGTCACTTTGCTGGATGATTTTGTAATAATGAATCAAGCTATGTATATAAAAATGATTTATAATCTATTGCATACTATTCAAATGTAAGGCATTTTTGAAAGCATTATTTAGATGTATTTTTGATATCTCCTAGTTGCTATGAATCTTAATATTAAAAAATAAAATGATGAGATAAATTTGATGAAGTCATATGATGGAGTTAATGTATCATTGTCCTGGAGTCCCCAACAGTAATGTAAGTAAAATGTATTTTTGCAAAACACCCCAAGAAAATGGTAGATGGTAGCAGGCTCCTCTGACCCATGGTCAGGGCCATGACCCCACTCTGTTTTTATCTTTTTATGAACCTCTGGGGCTCATTTTAGTTTCATATTACTAAATCTCATAAAGGGGAACAAAACATTTATCCATAAATAATTCTTAAAAAGCCAATTTGGAAACTAGTCACATAAAACCACAATTTGTTGAAATCCAAATAAGAGTAAACACAGGGTCCCTTCTGCATTTTTTCATACCAAACTTCATGTTTCTAACAAATAGCAACTTTGTAAATTTTTATGACAGAAAGAATCGGAAGAATTTCTACCTTTAGATTATTTTTAACAAAACTGTAGAATTTTGCCATTGAAAACACTCTTTACATGTGACAGTTCTTTCACACTCTAAATGAGTGTCATTTTATTAAAATGTGTGAACTCACAAAATCTGGTATCAGCCTCAACAGTTCTGTCACAAAACATGTCCTCCTAAGGGAACTTTGACAAAAATTGAAAATCATTAAATATGTTTAGGAGAGGGGAAGGGATGAGACAATACAAATTGGTAATTGTAATATGGCCTCAGGGATAGAAAACGATAGTCCAAGGAATACAATCAATAACGTTGTAAGCATTTCTTAGGGAGCCAGATGGACCAATGCCCTTTTGGGGAGTCCACTTCATAGTTGATGTGGAGGCCTTACCAACGCATTGTATTTCTGAAACTGATGTTGAATAAC
>NW_017732071.1:623286-686769 GCF_001890085.2 Hipposideros armiger | reverse complement strand
GGGGGGTGGGGGGTTGTTACTTTGTGAGGGTGAAAAGGGTAACTATTGCATTGTTCTGTACACCTGAAACTAACAATAAATAATTAAAAAAAATATATATGTTTAGGTGTTTTTTCTAGACAGTAATTTTGAAAGCTTATGTTAGAGTGATGACAATGGGAAACACAGATGAGATGTATATGGCATTTAGTGATGACAGCCCCTTGTAGAATAGAGAGCCCTCTGACCTCACAAAATACAACAGTGGCCTGGAAAAGAGACTAAGCAACTGTGGCATGGAAACACATTTCTTGTATTCTTCATGATCTGCAAACATTGGTTATATAGAGGGACAAATTTACAGTCATTCACGTGAAATGCTAAGGTTGCTAAGAGTAAGAGCAAAGCATCATGGGAGAAGAATGTTTCTGAGATCAGTATTTCCCTATCACATCAGGACAGGGCTCTGTCTAGAGTCTGTGTTTTATGATGATCAGTTTTTAGCCTATCAAGAGTTAGCATGAATACAGAGGCAATAGTAGTGATTGACATGACTTGATGACTTGTTTTGCCCAATCACATTAACTTTTTTCTTGTCATTGATCAATTTTTATTTTAGAATAGTTTTGCATTTACAGAGAAGTTGCAAGAATATTAAAGATAGTTCCCAAATACCTGAACTTAGTTCTCCTTTTCATTAATATTGCTATGGTGAATTTGTCACACTAATAAACCAATATTCACACATTATTATTATCCAAAGTTAATACTTTATTGAGATTTCCTTTATTTTTACCTAATATTCTTTTTGTGTTCCAGGATCCCATCCAAATACTACATGTAGTTGTCATGTCTCCTCAGGCTTCTCCAGTCTCTGACAGTTTCTCAGATCTTCATTATTTTTCACGTGCTTGGCAGTTTTGAGGAATATTGGCTAGCTGTTTTGCTAAATGTACCTCAGTTGGTTTTGTCCAATGTTTTTCTCATGGTTAGACAGAGGCTATATGGTTTGGGGAGAGAGTGCACCGAGGCAAAGTGTAATTTGCGTTACATCATATCAAAACTACATACTTTCAATGGGAACCATTACTCATAATGTTATCCTTGTTTACTTGGCTGAAGTAGTGTTTGTCAAATATCTCTACTGTAAAGTTATCTTATCTTTTTCCTTTTTCCCAAACTGGAAAGAAGTCTCTATGAACAACTCACACTTCACGAATAAGGAGTCATATACCACTTCCTTGAAGAGGATGAATCTATGTAAATTATTTAGAATTTTTCTGTATGAGAGAGTTGTCTATATTTATTTATTTATTTATTTATTCAATCATTTATCTCAGTATGGGTTCATAGAATTGTATTTTGTACTTTGAGGTATAATCTGATATTTATTTTTGCTCAAATTCTTCCAGATTTGGCCGCTCGGGGCACTTTCATTTGGCTCCTGTGCTCCTTTGACAGATCTCCATCATCTTGTGTTTTTGAGCATGTCCTTACTTTCTGACACTATAAAATACCCCAGGCTCATTTTGCATATTCCCTGCACCAGCCCCAGAATCAGCCACTTCTCCAGCATCTTTGAGTCCTTTTATCGGAGAATGGTATTAGAAACCAAGATATGGGTGAAGGGTGTGTTTGTTGCCACTAGTGTGTCTTCACTTCCAAATTCTAATGGACAAAACTAGGGAAGTATATGAGTGCACACCAACCCATGTATACAAGCATACCCATAAATATTTCCATATGTAACTATTTGTGTGTGTATATATATACATATACACACACACACACACACACACATACACACAGAGGGTGCCAAAAAAGTAGTATACACATTTTAAAAAAGAAAATCATATTAAAATTTTAATAATATATACAATAAAAGGTGAATACAAGCCATGTTTGACTTTTGCAATTACAAGAGCTGCTCAAAGTGGTTACCATCAATGTCAAGACACTTCTGATTATGGCAAACTACTGCTTGAGCAACACTGACCAAAGTGTTTACTTGTATACATTTTTTTGGCAACACTGATATATATATATATATATATATATATATATATATATATATATATATATATATATTTATATTTATATTTATATATATGAATTCATACTCTTACCCATTACCACCTGGCTTATTCTGGCTGTCACCCTTTGCTTATCTGTAACCTCCTGCTCAAACAGTGAGAAACCTTGTTCTCACCATCTACCATCCATTTTTTTATCTGGACAGTCCCAGAATCTATGTAGAATGATTTCAGGGCAGTTTACCTGTTGCCCTATGGTTATGGCAGGGTGGGGAGAGTTTATCAACTAGAGTACAGTTATTTTGTCTTTAGACTTCCAGTTTCCATTTACCTAGAAAGTTGCTGATATCAGCACCTTTTTCCACCACCTCCCTTCAGTGAGGTGATGTCAATCATTTGTAATGTAGTTAGGTTCTTTTATCATAGTCTGCATTCCATCTTGGGTTCTCTCAATCTTCTAACTTATGTTTTCCTATTTAACATACATTAAAACTCACTCTTTACGTGGTCTGACAATTAAGTTCAAGAACTTGTTGCAACAATGTTGCTAACCTTTTTTGGTATCAGAGGGATTATTCATTATGAATTTGTACAACTGGACAAACAGTTAACCAAGTTTACTATTTGGAAGTGCTGAAAAGGCTGCATGAAAAAGTTGGTTGACTTGAACTTTTCGTCAACAATTCATGGTTCTTGCATCACAACAATGCACCAGCTCACATGGCACTGTCTGTGAGGGAGTTTTTAGCCAGTAAACAAATAACTGTATTAGAACACCATCCCTACTCTCCTGATCTGGCCCCCAATGACTTCTTTCTTTACCCACTGATAAAATAAATACTGAAAGGAAGACATTTTGATGACATTCAGGGCATCAAAGGTAATAAGACAACAGCTTTGATGGCCACTCCAGAGAAAGAGCTCCAAAATTGCATTGAAGTGTGAACTAGGTGCTGGCATCAGTGCATAGCTTCCCAAGGGGAGTACTTTGAAGGTGACCATAGTGATATTCAGCAGTGAGGTGTATAGCACTTTTTCTATACTGAGTTTGCAAACTTACTTGCCAGACCGCATATGCTTAAAGGTTCTATGTGTTTTGACAAATTCGTATTGCCATATATCCACTGCTACAATAACATACAGAATAATTTTCACAACACTAAAAATCCCCTTTGCTTCTCCAATGCAACCTCCCCCCCCCCCCATTCTCAATACCTGGCAACCACAGTCTTATTTCTCACCTGTACAATTTTCCCTTTTCCATTGTGTCATATAAATGGAATCCTGTAATATGTAGCCTTTTCAGATTGGTGTCTTTCACTTAGAAATATGCATTGAAGAGTCATCCATTTTGTTGTATCGATTGAAAGCTCATTCCTTTTTATCACTGAATAATATTCCATTGTGTGGAGGTTCCAGAGTTTGTTAATTCATTAAATTATTGAAGGATGTTACTGTTGCTTCCATAGTCTGCCAAGCATGAACAAAGCTACTATGAGAATTCACATGCAGGTTTTTGTGTGAGTAGACGTTTTCCATTCAGATGAATGAATGTCTAAGTGTAAAAATGCTTAATCATGTGATAAGACTGTTTATCTTTGTACAAAATTGCCAAAATGCCTTCCAAAGTGTATGTACCATTTTTCATTTCCATTAGTAGTTTATGAGAATTCTGGTTGCTGTATCCTAGCCAGCATTGGGTATTTTCAAAATTTTAGATTTTAGCAGTCTCATAATTTTTTGGTTGTGTTCATTTATGTTTTAATTTGTGTATCCATAGTAACAAATGTTGCACATCTTTCCATGTAATCATTTTCCTATATGTGTGTCTTAAAGGTGAAGTGTCTATTCAGAGCTTTTGCTCATTTATTTATTGAGGACATTTGTTTTCTTATAGTTAAATAAGAGTTATTCTTATATTCTGGATATAAACATTCAAATATGTGTTTTGCAGAAAATTTCTCCCAGTTTGTGGCTTGTATTTTTGTTCTCTTAGCTCTTTCTTTTAAAGCTAACATTCTTTCTTTAAATAAAAATAGTTTAAAATTTAAATTTAGTTCAATTTGCCATTTTTTTTTCATGGATCATGATTTAGGTGTACCAGAAACTCAATTTTAAACCAAAGTACATGCATATTTTCTCCTGTTTTATTTTAAGAGCTTAATAGTTTAATATTTTACATTTGGGTCTCTGATCCATTTTGAGTCAAGTTTTGTGTAAGGAATGAGGCCTCTGTTTATGTTTATTGTTTTGCATATGGAAAAGTCCACTTTTGCAAAGATCCTTTTTCTATTGAATTACAATTGTGCCATTCTCAAAAATTTGTTGACTATATTTGTGAGGTTGTTATGGATTCTCTGTCCTGTTTCATTGATCAATTTGACTATTCTTTTGCCAATAGAATGCTGTCTTGATTACAGTGTCTTTAAGATAAATGTACAAAACAGGTTTTAAGAATGAGAATGATGACTTCCAAGTTCTTTACGTGTTGGAGATGAAACTAGAAGCTTCATTACATTAACTTTTGCACACACCCACATTGATGTTATTTAACACATGTCCATACCAAAAGGAAATACAATTCTACTCTACAGTATACCGCCATTTTCCAGATATTTTTTAGGATTTCTAACTTATACTGAGTAACAGATTAAAGAGGACTCCACTGCATAAATTTTGAGGCCTGAGCTCCTCTGAAGGCATTAATCAATTTGGCATCAGAGACCCTTCCTTTATGTTTTGATAGTTTTTGTTTGTTTTTAGCTCTAGTGACACTGCTAATCAATAACAGCTCAATTAACTCCTATAGTTCCCATGACCTTTAGTCACCCTAGTATCTGTGATAGTAAGGTAGAACTATGTAAGATATGCTTGTTTTTCTATTGAACAAATGAAGACACAGATAAAGCAGGTGATTTATCTGGGTTCATACAACCGGAATGTGGCAGAAATCATTCTTATACAAGACTGAAATCTCATTCTTTCAGAAGTGGGAGAAAAAAATATTCATTATCAAAATCATCTTTTATTTATTTATTTACTTATTTATTTTTAGCTGAGCCATCCTGCCACCTTTTGGCAGCTCAGCAGCAGCTCAGCTCAGGCCAGGACTCGAACCACTGTTGCTCAGAGCTCACACCCTTGAGCGAACTCTTAACCAACTGAGCCACAGCTGGCCCTATCAAAATTGTCTTCTAAATTCATTATGCCATGGCAAATAAATTCTAATTTTTGTTTTTAAAAGAAACTCAAACTGAAGTAAAATTTCTCAAGTCTTACAATGAACAGCTACCATGACTTTATAGTACAACCCACACATAATCATTTGGCTCTTCACTAAGTTTATTTTGTGGCTACAGCACCAAGTGAAACATAATTGAGTAGGTTAAATATTTAGGAGGCCAAAGGAGATAATCACTGTTGGTTTAGATCAGCAAAAATCCATTCATTATTTAAACTGTTTTCTCTTTTCTGACTTTGTATTGCTGTGGATTATTCTCTGGTGTTTAGATGTAGCTTGCTGGCTGAAATATTGATGTTTAAATGAAGATCTTGGCGTTGTTTGTAAAGAAAATTGGATTCACATCACATTAGAAAGTTCATGCCTCAAGTGCCTAGATATTACAGCTTTTGTATGGAATTGGGGAATAAATAAACTTGCTTATTGTCCTAATTCATCATGACGTTGGCTTTGGCCCAGTTGTAGGAGTTCCTTCCAATTAGCACTTTACTCAGAATAGTAAAAACCCTTCTACTCTTTGAAATAAATGGTAGCATTTGACCATTTCTTTTAGTATTTTTCTTCTAGCTCATTATATACAGCAGTGCACCAGTGTAATATAGCTCCCAAACTAATGAAGGGGTCACCTGTGACTTTTTAAAAATACCTTATATCTGAATACAAAGTTAAAAATGTAAGCTGCAGGTCTGGTTATCATTGTATCATAGTGACTTATTCTGGCACATAGCTAGTATCTGATAAATGTTTTCTAAAAATTATTTGGTATAGTAGACGTCATTTAAAATCCATTGTCTGTGAACTCCAGCAAGAAGTTGATGAATAGTTTTTAAAGATCAGTAAATAAAGTTTGTGTTTCATGGAAGACTCTATGTAAATTCTGGTCCTAGTCTTCCAGCTATTTACACTCAGGTTAGAATATAAGATTTAGAGTTGAAAAAATTAAAATGTAGAAAAATTAAACACTTAACCAGTGATACAAAACATTTTGGAGAATGTAGTATTGTAATATATAGACATGTAGTTTAAGTTGATGATAAATATAGGGTGATGTTAAGAAAGATGTAAGTTTTACCTGAGTATTCATTAACAGTATGTGAAAATATTATTTTAAATATATTAATAAGCCATTTTTCAAACTTTTTTGTCTGCCACCCTTTCCTACCACGTATCCCCCTTGAGCATCAGGGGCTCGGAGATAATTATCGTCATAGAAGGAAGACAAAGATAAAGAATTAATGTTCAGCATTAGGCTTTAAAAATAAGCTCTAAGGGTCCACCTGAGAGACTAAAATTGTGAAAGCCATAGTTTACTTTGATATTTTGTTATTGTTGTTCTTGTGTTTTTGTTTTGTTATTGTTGTTTTATTATGTATCAAAATACAAAACTCCAAAAGAAAAATGTTTATTGGTAAGTGATGCTTTGAGTAGATGCAAAGAGATAAGGAACAACTCTCAGGAAAGCATTACAAAAGTATCAATTAAGTCTAGAACACCTCCTCTGCCATTCCCTAACTCAGAGATGGAGGTGAAATAAACTAAACGAATAAAGAAAATCTACAAATAGCCTAATCAAAAGTTCATTGGGAAAAAGGAAGAGAGCGGGAGTCAAAAAAGGCTTCCTTCCTTAACACAATTCACCTGCTGACAATGCAACCAATCCCTTCATTTGGGCTTTCATATCTGCACTGAACCCTCGGCCAAACAGACAGGGCTGTCACACATTAGCTGTAAAGACAGAAACATGAGTTTTGTGAACCATGGTCCTCACATGCGACCAGGTGTCCGCTGCTCTTTCAGAGAACAACCCATGACTAAATGAATGATGTGATGTTTTAAGTAGATTTCTCCTAAGAAGTACCATCTCCCTGATGGCAAATCATAAACAGGTGGTACTCATTTTCATTACCCTTCAGAAGTCACCCAAAACATCCTAACATTTCAATTGATCTGCACTTGAGAATAAATGTCCATTTTATCACCTCCTTAAGCATTAGTGGATGAGAAAAGAGAGGAGAATTTAACTGTCTGCTATTTTCTTTTTATAGCCTTTGATAGATGTAGAACCCCAACCAACTGATGAACAGTGGCACAAAGGGGCAATAAGGTTATGCTAAGAATGTGTGCATCCTATTATTCAAGCTCCATCTTGAACAGATGTTTCAGCATCTTGAAAGGGGATTTAGAGCCTTACAGAGTAGGATGGCAGCGCCACAATCCAGGCAAAGAAAGATCTGTGAGAAGTCAAAGTCATGGAAAGATCTGTAAGGAACAAAAGTCAACCCAATGTGCTGGCTAAAGTCATATCTTTATCATTGGGATTGTTCTAGAAAGTCACAGATAATTTACATAATTTACTAGAAACTTGAATCAGCAATCTTTAGTAACAATCTTTAGCCTACTAATTGAGTAACAGATGACTAGCAAATCCAATGATGGGACAGACTGGGTGATAGTGGCATTGAGGGTAGATTAAAGAAAACCCAGCAATCATTTTTTTTTTCAAATCTCCACACTCCAATAACCACTTTATGTTCATTATAGATAGGAAAAAAGAAAAAAAACCACAAAACTTGTCATTCAGCCATCCTCCTCAGTCTGAGGATTTATGCTCTGTTCTGGGCCTTTAACATAAGCAAATTGGTTGATTAAATTTGGAAAAGGATGGGTCCTAGCTTAAAACATTTGGGGTTCACCTTGGAGAGGCTTTTTAAAAAATCATAATCCGTAACATTTACTTCGGAGGCTTTTTACCTCTGTGGGCTCTACTTTAGGCCTTATTAGTTAGGATCATTAGTCTGGATGAGTTTCAGTTTTTTTCATCCACCTAGTAGAGATTAAAAATAGTAAACACTTCTATTGTGATTGTTGTCATTAATGACTCGATTCATATAAAAGTGACAGGCATGGAAAAGTGCTGTTGTCATTATTAGTAGTAGTTACTGTAAAAATTCTATGTTTCTGCAAAATAACAGAAAATATTAATTTTAAATATTAAAATTTAATTTAAATATTTAAATATTTAAAAATATTAACAGAAAAAAAATAACAGAAATATTATTTCTGATGTCAGTCAGGGTCCTACTTAAGCCAGTCCTGTCTGAATGTGATATTATTACCTCTGTGGATAATTTTAAATGAATATGCTGATTCGATTTTTTTGTAAGGATTCTGAAGATTCTATAGTCTTTCCAGGAGGGTTAGAATTTTATAGTGCAATATTGCAAGTGTAGTCTGTTGCTTAGTAAAACTTCTATGTTTATCTAAGGTAACTGTTGTGTAGTAGTAGTAGTAGGAGTAATAGTTGTAGTAATAGTAGCAGCAACAGCAGCAGTAATAATAGTAGTAGTAATTGTAGTAGTTGTAGTCATAGAGTTTTTCTATTTATGTCCAGAATAGGAAAAAAAGAAAAAGAAAAAATAAGAAAAAAAAAAAGATGCCTCAACCATTCAAGGAGAGAAAAAAAGAGAGAAAAGAATAAAAAACAAAATGTCACCCTAGTCAGTAGAGTGAGCTGAAGAGGAAATGACCAGAGAAGGAGTTTTGTGAGCTACTCCTTTTAATACAGCCCGCCATGCACTATTAAAGGCAATTTTAGTGCATTGTTCAGAAGCAAATTTGTAAAAGACGCCACCAATAAACCCCAATAAACCCCACATACTGCGGGAGACCGGCTCCCACAAGTCCAGGGTTTCCCTTAGGTGGAGACGGAGTCGGCGAGGAAAGAACGCGGAGACAGAGAAGCGCTTTTCAAGAATTAATGTCTCACTTTACTTTTACAGCCTGTCCTTTTTATACTGGGCAGGTAACTATTTACGTCATTGAGCTGTTTTTCCCAAAGTTGTTTTTCCACGTTTAAACCTTTACCCATTAGGAAATTGTTTTCTACATAGTTTCAATGTTCCTTCTTTCCCAGGGTCCATTTTCTTTAGAAGTTTGCTTTTCACCTAATTTTACTTCCTCACGATGTTTCTTTTGTAGGGTACAGCCGGATCTGTTCTTCACTAATGACTAACTTATCCTAACTATGTATCAATTTCTTCAGATAATGGCCAGAGCTGAGTTCCTGCCTTGGCACTTAAAGGATGTTTACTACTTAGCAACTATTTCAAACACTACTGGCTAAACAGGATCTTTAAGAATTATAAGGTGCATAACTTGTCTATCACTAAGAATCTATCATTAAGAAACTATTCCAAAACTCACTTATTTAAAGAAAATAAAACAATCAATATAAGAAGGGGTGTCAGATCTTTTATCCTACTGGGGGCATCCAAAGGGGAATTAAAAATTTTTCAAAACATAAAGCAGCATCTGTTTCTCAGCCAGAGCTTCAGGATTTGTCCCAATAGCAGTGTGATAGGTATATCAGATACTGAGGTGCAGCCGGCTCCCAACAACATACAATGTAAAAAAAAAGCAAAACCTCAGAGTCTCCTAACTGCCTTCTCTCCCTCTTCCATCTCAAAGGGTCATGTATGCTTTCTTCACAAAGATGAGAGTAATGGTGAGAAGAGACACAGAGAGAAGGAGTTCTCAGGCAATGGAGACAAAGAAAAAAAAAATCAGCCATGTGAATCTAGCCTTGTACAGCTAAGAAAACACTGTTCGGTAGACCTGAGTGGTAGCTAGAAAAATCTATTCACTTTGTTTTGATGGCATTATTATTATTATTATCATTATTATTAGCCAACATTTTGAATTTGAACAGATTAAAAATATACCGATTTCCATTATAAAGTGTTAACAGTGTTTTAAAAGGTATTCAGACTTGTACAATAGTGAAATAGAGTGTTTCCTTTTTTCATCTCATCTTGTTGTTTTTCTTTTCTCCCCATCCACACATTTAACTTATTTTCCAACTCTGCAAGTCTAACTGAATATATTTATTTTTTAAATTTCTTTTTGTTGTGGTAAGACAACTTAGCCTGAGATTTCCACACTTAACAAAATATACGTGTCCAACACAGGATTGTTAACTATAGGAGCTATGCTATACAGCGGATCTCTAGAACTTAATCATTTTTCATCACTGAAACTTCATACCCTTCGACAAACAGCTTCTGTTTTTCCTCCCCCAGCGTCTTTGACTTTGACTATTTTAGGTACCTCATACAAGTGGGATCATGCAGTATTTGCTCTGTGACTGACTTATTTTACTTAGTACAATGTCTCAGGTTCATCCATGTTGTTGTATATGACAGAATTTCCTTGTTTTTTTAAGTTTAATACTATTCTATTCTCTCTTCATAACATTATTTTAATTCATTGAATTGAATGCACATTTAGGTGGTTTCCATGGCTTGGCTATTGTGAATAATACTGCAATAAACATGGAAGTGCAGATATTTCTTTGAGATCCTGATTTCAATTATTTTGGATATATACACAGAGGCAGGATTACTAGGTCATATGGTAGTTCTATTCTTAATTTTTGAGGAACCTCCATACTATTTTTCATAGTGGCTGCATCATTTTACAATCTCACCAACAATGTACAGCAAGGGTCCAATTTCTCCACATCCTTGCCAACACTTACCTTTTCTTTTTTTTTTTTTTTAATAATAGTTATCCTAACAGGTGTGAGGTACATAACGGGTGGTTTTGATTTGCACTTCCCTGATGATTAATTATGTTAAACATCTTTACTTTTTGACTATTTGCATGACTTCTTTGGAGAAATAGCTATTTGACCTTTTTGCCAATTTTTAATTTTTAAAAAATTTTTATTATGTTTTAAATTATTTTTATTGACTAAATTTGATGTTTAATGTTGTGTTAAGTTTAGGGTGTTCAGCTTGTTCCTTTGATACATTTACATATTGTACTGTGATTGCTTATGTAGGTTTATTTATCACAGTACATAATTATAGTACAATATTATTGTGCATAGTCATTATATTCTACATTAGATATGGCTTATTTACAACACATTACAAGTTTGTACCCTTAAATACCATCACTCTTATTCCTCCCCCCATCCCATGGTAGCCACCATTTTACTCTGTGTTTTAAAATTTCACGTATTAAGTGATTTTGTGTATTACTTGTCTTTTTCTGCCCGACTTATCTCTCTTAGCATAATGTGCTCAAGGTCCATGTATGTTGTCACAAATGGGAGGATATCTTCTTTTCTCATGGTTGAATAATATTCCATGTGTATATGTACCACATTATTTTAGACATGCATCAGCTGATGGACTTTTGGGCTGTTTCCTTATCTTGGCTATTGTGAATAATTCTCTGATAAACATGGGAGTGCACATATCTTGTAGAAATACTGTTTTCATTTACTTTGGGATTATACCCAGAAGTTGAATTGCTGGATTGCATAGATCTATTTTTAATTTTTTTAGCATCCTCCATAGTTTTCCATAGCTGTTGGACCATACTAACAATGTATAAGTGTTCCCTTTTCACTGCATACTCGCCAGCTCCTATTGTCTCTTGTCTTCTTGATGATTCTAACATGTGTAAGGTGATATCTCATTGTGGTTTTGATTTGTGTTTTTCTGATGATTAGTGTTCTTGAGCATTTTTCATTTGTCTTTTGGCCATTCTGATGTCCTCTTTGAGGAAATGTCTATTTAGTTCTGCCCATTTAAATCAGATTATTTGTTTTATTATTGAGTTGACTGAGTTCTTTATATGTTTTGCCATTTTTTAATTGTTTTTTTTCTTGCTATTGAGTTGTATGAGTTTTATATACATTTTAGATATCAACCTCTTATCAGATATGTGGCTTTCAAATATTTTTTTCTAATTCCATAGGTTGCCTTTTCAGTTTTTTTCTTTGTTGTACAAAAGCTTTTAGTTTATTGCAGTTTCGCTTTTTAATTTTGCTTTTGTTTCCTGTGCTTTAGATGTCATATCTAAGAAATCATTGTCAATACCAATGTTAAGAAGATTTTCCTCTGTTTTATTCTGGGAGTTTTACCGCTTAAGGTCTTGAGTTTAAATCATTAACCCATTTGTGGTGATTTTTGTGTATGGTATAAGATAAGGATCTAATTCCATTCTTTTTTTTGCATGTGGATGTCAAGTTTTCCACCTATTGTTGAAGAGATTATTGTTTAGCCATTTTTACTTTTGGAACCCTTGTTTAAGATCAGTTGACAATATATACAT
Source organism: Hipposideros armiger (assembly GCF_001890085.2). Classification (NCBI taxonomy): domain Eukaryota; kingdom Metazoa; phylum Chordata; class Mammalia; order Chiroptera; family Hipposideridae; genus Hipposideros; species Hipposideros armiger. The sequence continues at coordinate 674,391 of NW_017732071.1, read as the reverse complement.
GGGTTTATTTCTGGGCTTCTTATACTATTTTATTGGTTTATATGTCTATTTTTATGTGAATACCATACTGTTTTAATTATTTTAGATTTGTAATATATTTTGAAATCAGAAAATATGATAACTACATTTTATTATTCTCAAATTTCTTTGACTATTTGTGGTGCCATAGTAATTTTAATATTGTTCTTTCTATTAAAAAATGTCATTGGGATTTTGATGGGAATAGCATTAAATCTGTAGATTGCTTTGATAGTATGGATATTTTAACAATATTAATTCTTTTGATTCATGAACATGAGTTATCTTTGCATTTATTTGTGTCATTATCAAATTCTTTCATTAATTTATTATAGTTTTTAGTGTACAGATGTTTCACCTTCTTGGCTAAATTTATTCCTCATTATTTTATTATTTTTCATGTTATTTTAAATGAGATTGGTTTTTAATTTATTTTTTTGGATAGTTACTTGTGAGAGTATAGAAATCCAAGTGATTTTTGTATGTTGATTACCTATCCTTTGCTGAATTCATTGATTAGATCTAATCGTTTTCGTGGAGTCTTTAGAATTTTCTGCTTATAGAAGATTATGTGATCTAATTTAACTTTTTGTCCAAATTGGATGTTATATATTTACTTCCAATATTATGTCAAAGAGAATTGGAGTAAGTCTTATTTCTGATCTTATAGGAAAAGATTTCAGTATTTTACCATGGAGTATGATGTTAGCCATGGGCTTGTTATATAGGCCTTTATTATATTGAGGTGCATTCCTTCTAAATCTATTTTTTTGTCATGAAAAAGTATTTAATTTTATTAAATGCTTTTCTACATCTATTGAGATGATCATGTGGTTTTTATTCTTTATCTTGTTAATGTAGTGTATTACATTAATTGTACATATTGAACCATCCTTGCATCCCAGGGACAAATTTAACTTGACTATATATTGTCTTCTTCATTCCATTTAGTTGTCTCTCTGGGTTCTCCTGTAACTCACTAAGCTTAAGCAATTATTTTGAATTATCTTTCAGGCAATTTATAATTTTATTTTTTCTAGGGTCATTTACCTGAGATTTATTCTATTCCTTTGGTTGTGTCATATTTCCCAATTCTTCATGTCCCTTGTAGCTTTGTGTTGGTGCTTGAACATTTGCAGACACAGTCACCTCTCTGAGTTTTTATAAACTGGCTTCAACAAGGAAAGACCTTTACCAATTAGCCCTGCTAGAGATTCTGGTAGTTTTTTGAGACTTTTTTATGGATGTGCATGTTTCATTCCTCTCCTTTCCTCCTGGGAGAGAAGTCTTAAGGTTGTGTGCCTTTTCCTAATTGCACAGAGTTGTGTTGGCCACAATAAGCCACCTGCCCCTTATTTTATAAGACAGTGCGCTGAAAGATAGGAACATTAGTTGCACACACAACTCCTCTCCCTCCGTCCTGCTGGACAAATCTCAGAGTTGAGTGTTTTCTCCCAATATCACAGAGCTATGCTGCTGCTGAAATCCACCCTCCCATTCCCTTGGACAGTACACTGAAATTCTGGGACTTTGGGTTGAAGATCCACATTTCCTGAACAAGTATTCTTAAAATTATGCACCTTCTCCCAATTTTGCAGACCCATGTCAGCTTCTGAAAGCTGCCTGTTTTTTTTTGTTTTGTTCTTAGCTGTTTTGAGTATTAGAACTATGCCAGTTCCCTTAGCATTCTGGGAGTGATGAGACAGTAGCAGGGCTCTCTGACAGTGTGACAGTGCCTTGAGATTGGATACACACTCCACTCTGTCTTTCCACACAGGAGGAAATGGCCGGCTGGCAGGACCTCTCTTGGCTCTGAGCTATGGTGGCTAAGGAGAGGGGCTGACACAGGTAAAATGAAACTGTACTTCTGAGCCATTTCAATGTGCCTATGGTCAGTTTTGTGCTTATATAGTGCACTGCAACTTCTTAACTTGATTCCGGAATGTTATAAATATATTTGGGATCTTAATAGTGTTATTAAAGTAGTGTTTTTATGAGAGAATGAGGGCTGGAAATTCCTATTCTGTCATCTTGCTGATGTCATTCCCTCTAGTCTAACTCAGTTTCTCCTCTTTAAGTCAGAACGGAGTCAGGGAAATTTCTATAGTGAGATATTTATCTGTAAATAAGATAAAATGATGTTTTATTAATTTAATGATACTGTGTCATCAAAGGTAGTTTTAATAGATGTTCATTTTAATCTTTTGAACCTGTTGCTAGATTCTATTCTAGGCTTATGATGAACCCTAATTGAAAGTCACCTTACTCATTCTTAGAAGAAACACTGTTGTTTATCCCAAAGCTTAATTCTGAGGTAGGATAATACCTCTGAAAATGTAATTACCAAATATCCCTCGTGAGAGGAAAAGCTCATTCACTCCTTTGTTCTCTAAGCCATTTGCATGATTTCTTACATATTTCTGAAGTGAGTTTTACATTTTTGATACTTGCTTAGAACATGCCAGAACTTCAAACCTGGAAAATCATATTGTTACTGTACCCTCTAGGTTCACACAGATAATTTTAAGTATCAGAACAGGATAGTAGAAGTGTTCTTGTACAGTGACAATGATTGTACAAATACAATAAAGGCTGAACCCACATATCTTTGAAAATATGTAGATGGAAATTTAGGTATGGTAAACATCAATATAGAACAAAAACTCATGAGGTCATATGACCATATGTTACATTTCCTGGTCTTCAAGATATGAGTTTAATCTTGAGTTTCTGGAAAAGATAACTCACAGCTCATCCAAATGAAACACTGACAGCCACTGTGCTAAACCAATGGTTCCCTGAATACCTGAGGTGGTTCAGGCCACCACATTATGGGGAACTTTAATCTGAAAATGATTTAAGCTGGAAAATGAATTATGCTGGACAAATCAATTCTATCTATTTGTACAGAAGCCAAATATATCTATTATTGAATAGAGTACTCAATAATTCCACTTCAGATGGCATTAAAAAAAGAAAAAAAAATGAGCAAGAGATATCAAGGAAAAACTATGTTTTTGGAAGTAGAATCTACTTTTTTTGTTAATTTGAATTTCTTATTACCAAATTTCATGACCTCAACTTCATTATGAAAATCCACTTTGAACAGGTTCAGTAATTGAAAAATTAAAGTTCAACTGTAACCAGATTTAATAATTTATTTGGTTCAGGTCTTACATATTTCAATTATTCAATATATTTTAAAAATCTTTGCAAAAAAATTTCTTGCAAGATACAAATTCAAGAACTCTGCCCAAACTTTGTTAAAAAGCTGTATCTTCTACCCACTTAGCTGTGCACGCCCCCACTGTACACCCACTCGCTACCTAACCCTGCCTCACATCCGTTCCATTCTCCACTCTGCCAAGTTTATAAATCAGACTCTCTTTTGAATTCATAAACGTCAGGATTATAGTTTATTTCATAAAGACCAGTTTGTTCTTAAATACACAATGAAGAACCTTGCATATTTATTTTTCTACAAGGTAAACCTTTTAGGAAAGTCTCCAGAAGATGTCCCTAACACTTTTTTGTGTCCAAAATGACATATTTGTAGTTTCACCTTTCTCAACATTCGTGGAAGTCAAGTTGCACATTTGTTTTGGAAAAGAAAAGGTGCCCTAAAAATTAAACTGAGAGAACACTGTCAGCCAATGCTCAACGTGACTGAGCATCCCGATCCACAACCCCTGAGGTTCACCAGTCTGGTCGAGAATAGCTGAGTCATACAGAAGATAAAGTAAAGATTTCCAAGCCTTGCTCATACTGGTCTTTTCTGGGAGACAAATTCTAGGACAAGATTGCTGAAAGCAGTCTTAATTGACTCCTTAGGTTGGACTCTCTTAGCCAAAGAAAGTCTCCATTTTGATTCCTCCTTACAATACCACACCAGACCTAGGAGAATATGGTTGGCCCTTTCTCTTTTTCTCCAAATGGGCAAAAAACTGCTCCTTAGTGTATCCTCATCAAATGAAAGACATTATATATTACGCTGTTGAAGGGGAAACCAAAAGGGAAACTAACAACAACAACAGAAAGTTAAAAAGGATACAGCTATTCAGTTTGTACTTTTCAAATTTGAATTTCATCAAATTTATAAAACATATAGAAATTGATTGTTTTCATTGAAGCCACATTATCTAGAGCTCCTCCTCATTCTTGGTGTCCCTCTTGTTTCCTGATATAACACTGAGAACCTTTCATTAAATTTTAGGTCTTTGAGAAACTCAAACTGAAAACAATTGATCGAAAGATTGGAGTCACAGTGGTTATCAAATATCAGGGTGCATGACATCTTTGGGAATCTCTGGGGGAAAATGGTTTAAAATTAAAGCTGAATACCTGAAGGGAGAAGTAAATAGCTGCAAAAATTACTAATTAGTTAAATTAGACTCTTCAAATGGTTAGCAAGTTCATCTTCAATTCTGTTAAGTAGTGCTTTTTTTCCCCTTTGCAGTTCCAAGGGTCTTATAGTACTCTTCAACATCAAAATAATTACTTTGGAAATATAATTAAAACATAGAACAAAAAAGAATTGTCCTTTGTTTTTCTTCCTGCTGCTTTTCTATGTGTTTTTTTTTATTATTTTGCATTGTTTTGTTTTAATGTTGTTGACAGTTGGCTTGCCATCTGTTCCAGCAGGACAAAAGTGTAAAAGTTTGTGATATTTGTCAATGGAAGCAGTGATATAGATAACATATTATTTTCAGAAAATATGTCTGCTAACATCTCATTAAAACATTAACCAGCAAAGCAGTTAGTCTAAAAAGAAACTTCAAGGTTAGAGCTGGCACACTGGTCCCCTAGGTATGCACAGTTTTGGTTTTCATGTTAAAGCTACTTCAACTTTAGAACATATGATTGGGTAAAGAAATGGATCATGTAGTGGATGCATCTCTAACTTCAGTCCTACATTGTTGATGGCATAGACTAAGACCTAACTGGCTATTATTATTATTACTATGTCAAATATTATTGCAACGGTGGAACAGTGACAACTGGTAAACTGTTGTGGGATAGTTCTTTGGTTAGTAAGTGAAAAAATGGAAAATATATTGCAATGTCTTCTAACATCTTTCTATCACTAGGAACAAGCACTGTTTATTTTGACCATCTGGAAAATTTGTGTAGTGCATCCACAGTAGTCCACTTACTACACCTCAGTTTTCTCATCGATAAAATAGTAATAACAACAGCTCTGATGGCCATTCCAGGAAAAGAGTTCCAAAATTGCTTTAAAGGGTGGACTAGACACTGGCGTTTGTGCATAGCTTTCCAAGCTTCGAAGGTGACCATAGTGATATTCAGCAATGATGTATGTAGCACTTTTTCTAGGATGAGTTTGCAAACTTACTTGTCAAACCTCGCATATGCCATACCATTCTTGGAATATAGTATCTTCATTCTTCTATCAGGAGAAAACCCAGTGAATTAGCCTTACTGAATCTTGCAGTAAATTCTGAGAAAGGCGCCTCTCATCTGCAGTTCAGGTATATGGTGCCAGGAGGTCCATAGTCAAAAAGTTATGCAGCGGGATGCTGGTTGGCTGGCAAACCATGTCAGAGTGAAGCTTATTTAAATGCATTACAATGGAACAGACACTGAGAACACTATCAACAGATATTAGTACTCGGCCCACCTCACTTCATTTCTTCCCATTACTAACTCTTAGCTCTCCATTTTCAGTTGTTTAAGATAATAGTACAATCAAGTTATTGGCATGGTAGAACTTTGAGAAAAAAGTCGATTTCCATTACCAAACCATCCTAGACTGATGCAATCATCCAATTTTGCATGTCTTTGTAAAACTTCACCAGTAACTACTTTCTCTCTCTTACTCAGATAAATATTAAAAACATGGTCTATAACTAAAATTTTTCGCTTTGGGGTGAAAGTGTATTTCCTCTTCTTCTGTTATCAGTGCTGACAGCTGAGAATTTTCAGGACTTCAAGCAAGATTTCAAAGTGGATCCCTTGCCCTTGGTTAATTATAAAATAAGTACTTCTCTGGCTTTGAGTCCCCTTTTGGCCAGCAGGGATTGTGTTGGAGGAAACCATACTCCCAGTAGTCACTTCTCTCTCTCTCTCTGGGAAGTCTCTACTTGTGTGAAAAACATTACTTTGTCCTCCAAGTTGCTTCTCTCTAGAATGAAGAAACTCAATGCCTTTCATCTTTCCTCTCGAGCTTTTTTCCCCCATGCCTTTGTCATTTTCTCTTTGTATAAGATATCCAGAAAGAGGAATCTATGACTGAACAAATCTAGATGTCATAAATGTACAATTAATATATCCAATCCAGTCCTCAGTACTATATGGGAAAAATAGTTTTAAACTATTAGTTTTCTTTACTTGGAGAATATTCAAACTCAGAAAATATTGAATATTTTTGTTTATACATTACTATTAATATTTTTCTTTAACCAGAAAGAGCATTTGTTATATTGTTAATCTCTTGCAATAGATACTGTTCAAGGCAGAGCAAGATTGTGTAACTTCTGTTCCTGTTGACCTTCTGTGTGTAATCTAAAAGTGTATTTACTGAAAAAATACGAATCAGAGACACTTAGTCTTCGTTAAAGCCTGTTAGCTCAACAAAAGTGTAATAACAATTAAAAAGAAATCTAATAACAATGGAACTGAGAAAAAGAAATCAAAATGTATTACTCCACTTCACTAATGTGCTATCACTCCCTAATGAAGACAAAGTAAACTCTCCCTGGCCAACAAAAGGTCAATGTTAACTTGAATCCCCTGTATTTATATATGTGTCTGGTACCTATAAAGACCTTGAGAGACTTGAAGGGATGACTTGTGTGTTTCTTTATAAAGTCTAATAACACAATAAATCTTACTTCCAACCCTACATAACCAAGACATGAAGTGAGAGTAAACTCAATATTTTTTTCCTGTTCACTTTTTCTGTACCACTACAGACCGGCTGCCCTTACACAGCTGTAATTCTATTACAAGCTAGTATTTTAATCTACCTTCAAATGCCTTAAATGATAACTTTAAATTGTATAGAAACATATACAAATATATATAATATATAAGATCCTAAAGGACATACACAAACTTTTAGTAGTGGGTTTCTCTAAAAAGAAAAAAGATGTAGAGTGTGTGAGTGGGAGAAAAGCGTGCTTGTATTTGATTAAAGGGAAACTTAATTTTTAGTTTAAATACTATTGTTGGAACTATTTTATATTGATACAATATCAATGCATCATTTTGTATAACTCTAAAATAATGTAAAGCTATAGCTTTTGGAAAACATTAATATTCTCTAATAGCTCAAAAAAGTTTCCATGAATTGCTTAAACTTTTTACATGAAATATAGTATCCATTCATCATAAATGTTTACATTTTTTCTTTTTTTCTAGTACACCTTTAGGTACGTTTAAAAGTAATAGAAAACAACCATTTTGAATATACTGCATTTCCCAAAATGTTCAACATTAAGGATCATGTTTCTGAAAGTAGCAAGCAAGAAAATCATCATATATCTAGATCAAGTCAATCACCAGAAATAAAATAATCAAGTTCTGGCCACATGATTTGATTACTTGTTCTATTTGCATTAGTAACTGGCTTAATCTCAAGATGGAGTCTGTCAAATTCACATTTTCTTGCTCAGGATAAGCACCTTTCTTTTTATAGAAAATTTTTATTACCTGAGACCTTAAAATACTGCCTGATAAAAATGAATTTTGTTACTATTTCTATGCCATTTAACTAAGAGGTATGCCATTATGCCTTCAAAGCAGTAAACGCATTGCTGCCTTTGAATCGTAATGTTCCCTGCCATAGGACTCATTCAGCAGGTTGCACAGAACCTCGGTGACATCCAATGGCTGAATAAATGATTTGCATGGTTTGGGTTGCTCAGAAGCGGGGCCTTCCCTGAGATGGTATCACTCTTCATACAAACAGATTAAATATAATCTCTTTATAATAACACAGACATAGAGAAGCCAGAAAAAAAAAAACAGAATGGAAAATGGAGACAGCCATCTTCTTTGAGTTATCTAGCAAAGCCAGCCTTGAAGTAGATAATTTCTTTAGTGACGCTTCATGGGAAATCTCATTTAGGTAGATGTTTCTACGCTTCAGCTGCAGTGGATTTGAATATTGCTTTGGTTGATAAGATTTTTTAAGTCAGAAGACCTCATACCACAGGTTAAAAATATTTGAGGAAATTGAAAAAATTATTGTAATAAATCCCAAAGACACTATTGTAAAAGACCTCATTTCTTGTGGTGGTTGAGTTTTGATCCCTGGTTTTATTACAGTCACACCATGTCCTTTGACTGATAAAGCAACTGCTAACTTCCAGAATGACTGTTACTATAATTTTTTTTCCATAGGTCACACCTTTCTTTATCGCCATAACTCAAGGGTGACTGTGATAAAAATGAAGACTCAAGAGTGAATCCAGAATGAAGAAGGGGGGATGCTTTATGTAGCACCTTTGCAGGGTTTGTGAATATGTTGTGTGGTTAACTGTCTGTCTTCACTTACACTGATCTTTATGACTCATCTCATATTCTTTGTACTTTTATCAGCCTAAATTCTACTCATCCTATAAACCATAATTCAATATTTTAAAATAGCCTTCTTGAATCTATTTTAAGTCATGTATCTTTTCCTAGGTTGAGGGACAACTTTGTTTCTCAGTTTTAACTAGTCTTTGTCACATTTTGTCATATATATATATATATATATATATATATATATATATGATGTCTAATTCTGGCTCACAGTTTTGAGATTTTTGAGAGCAGAAACCAGATATTATCCATGCCTGGGTCTTCCACAGTAGTAACAGAAAGCCTAATATTCAGCAGATGCTCAATTTGTGTTTGCTTACTTTAATGTCTTCACTTTATTATATAGTCTTATCTCTTCTCAGTAGTCATATTTTATAATCTGTCAGCAAAATTAACACATTTTATTATTTATCCCTGTTTTGAACATTTTCTTTATTTGGCTTTCAGGACACCACAATTTCTTGTTTTTTGTTACTCCCACTAGCCATCATTTTAATTTATGTCTGGTTTTGGCTCATCTCTATGGCTTTCAAAGATAGAAAACTGAAGTTGTGATGTTCTCTAACTACATTCACTTCTTTGGGAATCTCATTCTATCTCTTGATATTAAATTCTGTTTATGTTCTGATGAATATCAAAATTATATTTTGAGCTCAAACTTTACTTCAAACTGTTAATAATCCTAATGTGAACTCTTGATTTTTATCCTACATCATTCTTTTCCTATTGTCTTTTTGAAAGCAGTAACTGGTAGTTTACCTTAATGATGCTCAAGCCAGAAATCTTGAGATGATCTTTCCCTTATATAGTTCATTCTCTGTGCACAAGTGATCCATCATCAAATCCTATCATGTCTGTCATCATAGTACCCTCAATGTCCCGAATGTCATCAAAATGCCTTCTTTTCAATATTTCCTTCATCTTTGGGTAAAGAAAGAAGTCATTGGGGGCCAGATCAGGTGAGTAGAGAGGGTGTTCCAATACAGTTATTTGTTTACTGGCTAAAAAACTCCCTCACAGGGCCGGCCAAGTGGTGCGTTTGTTAGGAGTTGGCTTGGGACGCCAGCTCTGAGCAGCAGGGCTCCCGTTTGGATCCCACATGAGGGCCAGTGATGCTGCGCCCTCTACAGCTAAGATGGTGAACAACAGCTCGACCTGATGCTGGGCTGCCGTGAGCCATTGGCAATGGTGTAGGCTGCAGTGGGGCTGGCCAGTAGTGGGCGTGAGCTTTCGTGAGCTGCCATGAGCCGCAGTGAGCGGCCGTCCAATGACCAGCAAGTGACTGCTTCACCTGGGAAGAATGCAATGATAATATCAACATGGGCCAGTGAAATGATATCCTCTACAACTAGACTGAAGAACAAAAGGACAGCAACTTGTCTGTTCCCCTCCCTCAATTCCCCAATAAAATCTTTAAAAAAATAAATAATAAATAATAAATAATAAAAATGAAAACTCCCTCACAGACAGTGCCATGTGAGCTGGTACATTGTCCTGATGAGTTGTTGATGAGCCATGAGTTGTTGGTGAAAAGTTCAGGTCATCCAACTTTTTCATGCAGCTTTTTCAGCACTTCCAAATAGTAATCTTGGTTACCTATTTATTCAATTGGTACAAATTCATAATGAATAATCCCTCTGATATCAAAAATGTTAGCAACAGTTTTGCAACAAGTTTGCGAACTTGATTGTCAGACCTTGTAAGTGAAGACTACATTTTACTATTCCCAAAGCACTTCCACATATACTCTTTCAAATGGCTCTGTCAAGAACCTAGTGAGGAAGGAATACCACTATGGTATTTGTGATCAAGGATATGGCTACTTATCATCTTGATTCAATAGCTAGAGCTTTATTCTTTTTTGAAAGCTAAAAAGGGAAACTAGTTTTCCTTCACAGTCAGTAGATTTTACAAAGCCTGTAATGGATCCATTCTTCTTCAAGAAGACCGGATTTGGGCTTGGGAAAATGAAACATAAAATCAAAGTATGTTGGACTCATGAGCCCTCACTGAGGCCTCAGCAGTCACCATATCCCTGATTAGTAAAACCCATGGGAATTCTTCTGTCACTGTAATGTTATAATCTAAAACTTAAGCATGTTCTTATAAATAGAGGTGTTTCCATTCCTCTTCTGTTTCTCACCCTTCTTATCAGATCTCCCAGAACATCTGAGAATTATGAGATCTGATATTGAAAGATCTAATGGTGCTTGAATTGTATTTTTTTCTTATGTCTTGTAAGAAAAAAAATATGTCTCTAGAATTGGCTATTCATTCTCAATTGCACCAATTATTTGAAAGTGTCATTTATATACAGACCCTGCAGCTACAACTTAATATAATATATAGATGAGTGCAGGTGGATCTTAATATAATTCATTTACTCATTTTCAATTAACATTTAGTGAACACTTAAAATGTCTGACTTTACTGCAGGTATCCTGAAGTAGTAGGAGAACTGGGACCATCCAACGAATCCCAGCAAATACAGACAACAGAAACAATTACCCACTGGGAAATAGGTAGTTTAAATATGGCATTGCCACCTATAATAATTAAATGCCCAACACTACTGTGGATATTCACAAAGTATAGAAAAAAACCAGTTTTTGTTTTTAAGAAACACAACTATGGGAAAGATAGATATACTAGTTTATGTAGACTTCCTTCAGCATTTGAAAGTTAACATATTATATTGGAATATTGTTGCTGTGACATCACTAATCATAATTGTATGGGGTAGATTTGTTCTGTCTCTTAGCCACACATTTCTCACCACCTGGTATGGCTAAGAAGAGTTGCTTTATGGAATTTTTGTGAGGAATAGGATAAGATATATAAAACATGTAACACCATGCCTGATGTGGAGTAAACTATTCAGTAATGGTTGGTATAGGGAAGATGATGATGATGATGACTATGCTTCTTGCTATTGTGTTTCTTTTATGTAAATTAAGAAGAAAACAATTGGCAGTTGAGGAAACAGAGGAGCAAAATATCAACTATTCAACAACAAAACAATTTTGTCTACCAGTTTCGTCAAAGGTCACCTACAACTTGTACTCCGTTTTAGAGATGTTTTGATTACATAGTAGAAGATTGTGGGCAAAAGCTTGTTGATCACAGTGACATTGGAAGCCCTGCTGAGGGCCATAGAACTGCTACTCTGCCTAAGCAAGAAGAGGTCTTAAGCAAAGTGGAAGAGGATAAATCAGGTTATGGCACACAGACCTCGTATATATTATTAAGTGAACTATATCATATATATTCGACAACCGTGTTAATTGTTTTCATTGTGCACTTACTGTGGACCAGGTACACTAAATATCTTATAAGTATAATTAATTTTATGTGCATAATTAATCCTTACAACAACACTATGAGGTAGCTGTTATTATCTCCATTTACAGATGAGGAAAATGAGTCTCAGAGACATTAAATAAATTTCCTGTCTTCATTTAGTGATTTGAGGAGGTACCCAGTTAACCTGATTCAGAGATAAGCTCTTAATCATTGATGCTATAGAGTATCCTTTAAAAAAGCTTTGCATGTCTCATCTGTGCTTAAAATCTCACTCTTGTATACCATATATCTTGAGCAATTTCTTTAAACTCTGAGCCTCAGTTTTCTAAACTGTAATATATAGATGATGATAATATCCACTTAAAAGAGAGAGGAGTTAATGCAGATATATTCATAAAAACATCTAATATATTGCTTTGTATTTAGCATTGGGCAATAAATATTCCTAAATTATGATAGGTTAAGTAATGTCTCTTAATCGTTGTAGGTAATTAGAAAAGAAATATGTGTTACAAAAATTAAACAGAACAAAACAATCTACAGTTATAAAACAAAAGAAAGCCTTGTTATTGAGTCCATGGTGCCTGTGGTTGAACCATAATAGTTGGAAAAGTTAATAGCTATAGAGAGCTTTCTATATGTAAAGCATTTTAAGTGCTTTTAAATACAGTCATATCTCATTTTATTGTGATTCTTTTTATTTTGCTTTGCAGATACTTCGTTTTTTACAAGTCTGTCAGCTCCATTTTCCCAGCAGCATTGGTTCACTTTGTGTCTCCATGTAACAGTTTGATAAGTTTAACTATATTTCAAACTTTTTCATCATTATTATATTTGTTATGGTGATCTTTGATCAGTGATCTTTGATGTACTATATTGTAATTGTTTGGGAACACCATCAAAAGTGCCCATATAAGACTGCAAACTTAACCCATAAATGTTGTGTGTGTTCTGACTGCTCCACCAACAGCCATTTCCCCTACGTTTTGCCCTCTCCTCAGGCTCCCCTATTCTCTGAGACAGAACATATTCAAATTAGGCCAATTAATAGCCCGACAATGTACTTTAAGTCTTCAAGTGAAAAAAAGAATTGCACATTTCTCACTTCAAATCAAAAGCTAGACATGATTAAGCTTAGTGAGGAAGGCATATCAAAAGCCAAGCTAGGCTAAAAACATTTAGCCAAGATATGAATACAAAGGAAAAGTTTTTGAAGTAAATTAAAAGTGCTACTCAAGTGACCACATTAATGATAAGAAAGTAGAACAGACTTACTGCTGATATGGAGAAAGTTTTAGGAGTTTGGATTGAAGATCAAACCAGCCACAACATTCCCTTAAGCTGAAGCTTAATTCTTAACAATCCCTTCAATTCTATAAAGACTAAGAGAGGTGAGCGAACTGAAGCAGAAAAGTTTGAAGCTAGCAGAAGTTGGTGTATAAGGTTTAAGTAAAGAAGTAGATTCCATAACATAATAGTGCAAGGTGAAGCAGCAAAGGATTGAGAATGTTACATAAACTTAGTTGATAAAGCAGTGACAATCTCCGAGAGGATTAATTCCAATTTTGAAAAAAGTTCTACTGTGGGTGAAATGCTTTCAAACAGCATTGCACGCCACATAGAAATTGTGAATGGAAGAGTTAATCAGTGTGACAAACTTCACTGTTGTCTTATTTTAAGAAACTGTCACAGGGTTCTGGTCAAGATGGTAGAGTAGGTAAATGTTGTGTTTCCCACCTCTCACAACCACATCAAAATTACAACTAAACTATAGAACAGCCATCATTGAGAACTGCCTGAAATCTATAAGTACAATAACTAAGGATGTACAGAAAAAAGCCACATGCAGACTGGAATGCAGGGAGAAGATACAAATGGGCTGCTCCCACACCTGCATGTGAACGCTAAACACCAGGATAGTATCTTGGCTTTGGAAGACCCCCTCAGGAGCAACAGATCCCAGCTTCACACCAGCCTCCCAGCCTAGAGTTTCAGTGCCAGGAAAAGAAGTCCCCACAACTTCTGGCTGTGAACACGGTGTGGCTGAGGGAGAGAGAGGGCACTGGAGTCCCAGGCATTCCTCTTCAAGGGACTGTGTATGGACTTCCTTACTGATGGACTCACTTGCTCTGAGCTCCAGTGATGGGATAGCAGCTTGAAAGGTGGCATGGACGTGTGAGGATGAACTGAAATGTCTGGCTTCAGGGCAAGTGCTGGAGAAGCAGCTTTCACCCAGACAAAAGTGCTGGCAGGAGCCATTATTCTATTGCAGAACCATCCCCCAACCAGCCTGCATACAGAGGCAGACACCATATCTGAGGCTCTATCAACCTGACTAAGACTATTTGCTTCCCCCTGGAGATGCCCTAAGACACTGTCCCACTCAAATTATGGGCTCACCTAAGCCACTTTCAATACAAATGCCCTGTCTTGGCTCAAGCTGCAGATGTTCCCAAAATATCTCAAAGGTTCATCAACCCCAAATAAGCAGCATCTGGCCTCAGCATGCACTGTACCTCTTGCTAAACAGTCCCAAGACCAACATTAGCAGCAGCCAGCCTTGGTTCACATCTGAGCCTCTCCCAGGCACCTCTAAGCCCAGCACAAGTGGCAACCATCAGTAAATCACTTCATAGCTCGTAGCAAGTGGCCCTAGGCAGGGCACATGCAGCAGCTGAACTTGGCATGCAACAGAGCTCCTCCTAACAGGCCTCAGAACCAACACACTGGTGACCAGCTAAGACCACAACAGATCACCACCCAACCATCTCCACAAATGATGCACCCAAGGAAAGACTGGGTAGGCATCAGAGCACTGCTAAAGTGAATCCTACTCTCTAGGATCACCCCTGAAAAACAGCTTCACCATGTAGTCACAGCCAGTTCTTAAAACCAAACAGTCTGTGAAAAAATTGCTCCCATTGATTTGCAAACATCATCCTAGGCTCAACTACAATAGGAGGTCACACACAAACCACACAAAAGACGTATCTGCCACACTTGGCTCATGTGACCAGGGAAACTGCACCACTGGGCTCCACAGGACACCTATTACATAAGGCCACTCCACTAAGACTGGAAGATTTAGCAGTTCTGTCTGATACATAGAAACAAAAATAGCAGCTGAAATGTGGAGACAAAGAAACAAGTCCCAAATGAAAGAACAGAATAGAGCTCCAGAAAAGAACTAAACAAAATGGAGATAAGCAATCTACCAGATGCAGAATTTAAAACACTGGTTATAAGGATGCCCAATGATTTCAGTGAGAACTTCAACAAAGAGGTATAAAACATAAAAATGGAGATAGAAAACATAAAAAGAAACCAGTCATAAATGAAGACTGCAATAACTAAAATAAAAAATATATCAGAGGTAATAAACAGTATATTAGATGAAGCAGAGGATCAAATCAGTGATTTAGAAATAAAGTAGCAGAAAACACCCAATCAGGACAGTAAAAATAAAGAAAAAGAATTTTAAAAAATGAGGATAGCTTAAAGGGCCTCTGCTTCAATATCACATGTACCAACATTTACATCATAAGGGTAGCAGAAGGAGAAGAGAGAAAGCAAGGAATTGAAAACCTATTTGAAAAAATAATGATGGAATACTTTCCTAGTCTGGTGAAGGAAACAGACATACAAACCCAGGAAGTACAGAGTCCCAAACAAGATTAACCCACATAAAGAAACATCATAATTAAAATGTCAAAGGTTAAAGACAAAGAGAGAGTCTTAAAGGCAGCAAGAGAAGGGAGATCCAAGATGGTGGAGTAGATAAACACTATGCTGCTTCCTTCCATAAACACATTAAAATCACAACTAAATTAAAAAAAAACAATCAACCTGGAGAACCATCTGAAGTCTAGCTAAACAAAAGTTTTATAACTAAGGGTATAAAGAAGAAGCCACATCAAGACTGGTAGGAGGGGTGGAGATGTGAAATGGGCTGGCCCCAAACCCTCGTGTGGTGGTTGAGAATCAAGAGGGATAGCTCAGCCACAGAGGTTTCTTCCCAGAGAATCAAGGGACCCTAGTCCCACACTAGGTTTCTCAGCCCAAGCACCAGTGCCGAGAAGAGGAGCCCCCCACAATCTGGCTGTGAAAAACAATGGGGATTCTCACCATCTGGGAGTGATGGAATGCTGCTGGAAACCCAGATATCCTCTTAAAAGGCCTATGCACAGACTCATTCTCAGGTACTCACCCTGGGCTCAGGCAAAGGGATGGTGACTTGGGGGGTGTTGAAGGCATATGGAGGACAGACTGCAGTGTGTGGCTTTGTGGCGAGAGCTGGAGGACAGTCGCAATTTTCCTGCTGTGGGAGTATCCTCCCGTTCAGCCAGGAGGTGGGCGCCATCTTTCCTGTGTTGAGCTCAACCCCACATGGCCAAACCGGACTCTGAATTGATCTCATGAGCTCCACTGTTCCAATCTGCTGATTCACTGAGACCTCATCCCACCCAATTCCCCCTAGTGCCAGAGGCACTTTCTCAGCCAGCCCCATCTACACTGAACTCTTTCTTGGAAAACTATTGCAATCTGTAGAAGGTTGCAGGTCTTGGTGTGCCCTGAGACTTTGCTGAGAGCTCCAGGGTCAGCACTAGTACTAAACCAGCATCTACATTAACCTGGTGAACACAACTCTTCCCACTCCAGTGATTCTCTGAGACCCTGCCTTACTCAACTTGTGTACCACATGAGGCTTTATTAGTGCCTGAACCTCCGGGAGCTGGCAGGTGGCAGCGGGCCTTGGAGAGTCCTGGATTTTTGTGACGCTAACCCAGGCTTGTTACTGGTGGTAGCCATCCTCAGTTCTCAGCATGGCTTCTCCCACAGCCTCTAGGTTTAGCACAGGCAGCAAACAACAACAGATCACTTTGAGTTTCTTCCATGTAGTCCCCAGCCAGTCACAGGCAGTGAGTGACCTGAGCCTGCATTGGAGCCCTTCCCAAGTGGCCCCAGAACCAACATTTTTGGAGGTTGGCTTCAGACCACATCAGAACACAGCCCAATTAGCTCCACAAATGGCCCACACAAACAGCAGTGTCAACAGGCACCAGAGCCTGCATGGGTGAATCATAGTTAGTAGGGTAAACCCTCATGCAGCAGTTCATGTGCTGTGGATGTGGCCAAACCCGCAGCCCATCAGCCCAAGGGCCAATCCCACCCACTGATGTATCAATAGCAATCAAGGCTCAACTATAACAGGAGGGCACACACAACCCATGTAAGGGACACTCCTAGAGCAGCCAGAGCAGGTGACCAGGGAGACACCTACTACATAAGGCCACCCGACCAAGGCAAGGAGACATAGCAGACCTACTTAAAACACAGAGAAGGCAACCAAACATGGAAAGAAACAAACAAAGAAAGGCGGACAAAGTGAGGAAACAAAGAAATATGTCCTAAATAAAAGAACAGAAGAAAACTCTAGGAAAAGAACTAAATGGAATAGTGGCAAGCAACCCATCAGATACAGAGTTCAAAACACTGGTTATTAGGATGCTTAAGGAACTTAATGAGAACTTCAACAAAGAGATAGCAAGCATAAAAAAGGGACATAGAAATCATAAAAAGAGCCACTCAGAAATAAAGAATACAATAACTGAAATGAAGAATGTACCATATTTGCCGGCGTATAAGATGACTGGGCGTATAAGACGACCCCCTAACATTTCCACTCAAAATACAGAGTTTGTTATATACTCGCCGTATAAGACTACCCCCTCTTCCGCACACCTTCCACACACCAAATAAAAGGTAAAACAATATCAGATTTGATTTCAACATTTATATTTATATTCAAATGCTTATGACATGCAGGAAAACTGTCACAAAGCTGTATGTAATCAAACATATACATAAATCACGATTCGCGATTTTGCGCTATCATACTGGGTGTATGGTCGGCTGTGTGCGATTTTGCGAGTGTGGTAAAATCGCATAACAGCAAAATCGCATAACAGCCGAGCATACACCCAGCAGCGCTGCTGATGCCTGAACGGTATGTGGAATGAAGTGGGCGGGCATCGGGAGGCCACTATGGCACGGGGCAAGCACTATGGGCAGTCTATCTGAAGTGTACCTGGCATATAAGACGACCCCCCACTTGGAGGCATATTTTTCAGGGCCAAAAAATCGTCTTATATGCCGGCAAATACGGTACTAAAAGGAATTACCAGCAGACTAGATTGAAGCAAATTGGCAATCTGTAAAACAAGGTAGCAGAAAACACCCAATTGAAAAAACAACAACAAAAAAATGATGATTGTTTTAAGAGACCTGTGGGACAACATCGAGTGCAACAACATTCACATCATAAGGGTACCAAAAGAAGAGAAAAAGCTAGGGATTGAGAACGTATTTGAAGAAATAATGACTGAAAACCTTCCTAACCTGGTGAAAGGAGCAGACATACAAGTTTAGAAAACAAGAGAGTTCCAAACAAGATGAACCCAAACAGCCCCACACCAAGATATATTATAATTAAAATGGCAAAGGCTATAGACAAAAAGAGAATCCTAAAAGCAGCAAAAGAAAGCCACCTAGTAACTTAAAAGGGAGCTCCCTTAAGATTGTCAGTTGACTTCTCACCAGAAACTGCAGGCCAGAAGGGATTGGCATGAAATATTCAAAGTGATGAAAAGCAACGACCTACAACCAAAGGGCACTCTACACAGCAAGGCTATAATTTAAAATCGAAGGACAGATAAAGATCTTCCCAGACAAGAAAAAGCTAAAGGAATTCATCATCACCAAACCAGTATTAATAAGGAATGTTAGAGGGAATTCTTTAAGATGAAAAAAAGAATCAAAATTATGAATAATAAAATGGCAATAGCTACATATCTATCATCAATCATTTAATATAAATGGTTTAAATGCTTCAATCAAAAGATGTAGGACATGACAGCTATATATGATGTCAGAGGGGTAGTAGATTGGGAGAGGAGTGTTATCACTATTACGTTGTTTTGTACACCGGAAACTAAAAAAAAAAAAAAAGACATAGGAGGGCTAAGTGGATAAGAAAACATCACACTTACATATGCTGCCTACAAGGGACTCATTTTAGATCAAAAGACACACAGACTGAAAGCAAAGTGATGGGAAAAGATATTTCCTGAAAATGGAAAAAAAAATTAAAAAGCTAGAATAACAATACTTATAGCAGACAAAACAAACTTTAAAACAAAGGCTATAACAAGAGACAGAGGACCCAGTAATCCCACTTCAGGGAATTTATCCAAAGAAATCCAAAATGCTACTTAGAGGGGACAAGTGCATTCACATATTCATTGCAGCTTTGTTTACAGTGATCAAGATGTGGAGGCAGCCTGGGTGTACCGTCAGTGGGTGAATGGATAAAGAAGAGGTGGTACCTATATACAATGGACTATCGCTTGTCTATGGAAGGGAATGTGTGCTTGCCATCTACGGCAACATTCATGAACCTGAGTGTATTGTGCTGAGTGGAATGTCAGAAAGAGAAAGACAGATGCAATGTGATTTTGCTCATATATGGAATTTAAAGAACAAAATAAAGAAAACAAAAACTCAGATACAGAAAACATTTTGATGGTTGCCAGATGGAAGGGGGGTTCTAGGTATGGGTGAAGAAACAGGAAGAGGTTAAGAGGTACAGCTTGGTTGTTACAAAGTAGTCATGGGGATGTAGGGTGTAGCATAAGGAACATAGTCAATAATATTGTAATAACTATGTATGGTGTCAGATGGGTACTAGATTTGTTGGGTTGATAGATGGGAGGGGGTTGGGTGCAGGATGAAAAAGGTGAAGGGATTAAGTACAAATTGGTAGTTACCAAATAGCCATGGGGATGTAAAGCAGAGGGAATACAGTCAACAACATGGTAATAACTATGTATAGTGCCAGGCGGGTACTAGGCTAGTCAGGGGGATTACTTCTTACATTATATTAATGTCTAACCACTATGCTGTACACCTGAAATTAATATAAAATTATATTGACTGCCTCCTGTAAAGTGTTCTTTTCACAAGGGGACAGGAAATGGCGTTTGTAGTCCATTCATGAGAGACAGAGAGCCCTTGGACAGGATGAGCAGGGGAGCTGGAATGGGCAGGACCCAGCACTGAGCAGAGGAAGGAGTCCCAAGCAGAGGCTGTGAGAACCCATCTCACATATGTGTAGACAACTTGTAGCCCAGGATTTGTGCCTCCTCTTTGGTTTGAAGTATTTCTGTCATATTACATAAAATGAATAGCAGAAACAGAAGCCCACGTACTTCATCAGTTGTGAAAATGCAACTTAGCATCATTTTTCTTTCCCAGCAGACGAATGTATCAGGCTGGCATGAGGGAGGAGTGACCTGAGGCGGAAGAAGAACTCTGAGCGTTGCTGGAGCTCCCTTGAGGAAACAGTGGCAGAGGACCGCGTCTTGCTTTGCTTGAGCTCTGCGAATTACGAGGGCAGGATTTGTCTTGTCTTTTCACTGGATTCCTCACCATGGCCAACTGGTGCCTGGCTGCTCCTCTGACTCCCTCTCCTCTCAGGCTGACTCCCAGGGTCTCCACCAGCCAGGCTGATTTTGCACCTGTGTGTACCGGGCTCCTCCTCCCTCGGGAGTTTTGTGCTCTGCCTGTAACGCTCTGTCCACTCCAGTTCACCCAGGAAACTGCTCGTTCTTCTGATTTCAGATTAAGCCTCACGTCCTCAGACTAGATTTCCCTAATTAGCCCCAAACCCCTGATTTTAGGCACATGGCACCTGGGTGTCTCTCTTTTGAGGGAATTATCAAAAATACAAACTGGCACGTTTGGACGCATTACTGAATTTATTCCTATCTCTGCTAGATGCTTAGTCCTTTAAGAGGAAAGATTTGTTTTACTGCTGCATCCATAGTGCCTAGAAGAATATGCAACCCATGGGTATCTGTTGACTGAATTACTATACTGACGTATCTGTTGACTGAATTACTATACTGACGTATCTGTTGACTGAATTGCTATAAACTGGCTGTCCTCTGCCATTCCCTCGCATGTTCATGCTCTCCTGCTCCAGGTAGTTCTTTCTCCCTATTCCCCCCATAAAGGCACTTTCAGAAGTCTATCTTGTGTCTTTTAATCTTGAAGCTTAGAAGCTGCATATAAATAATAAAGGTTAAATTCTCTATTGTGTTTACATTGTGCCAGGCATCATTCAAAGAACTTTATATACATTGTTTCATTCAATGTTAAAAACAATCCTATATGGTAGGTTCTATCATAATTCATTGAATCTGAGACATTGACTGAAAAACACATCATTATTTTGTTAATTGAACTCTGAAATGTCATCTCTATTTTATGAATGAGAATATTGAGATCATGAGAGGTTTAGCAACTTGCCCAAGAAAGCTGGTGTTAATAATGGTTGAGCCGCAATGCAAATTAGGCAGGGAGATGCCAGAGCCTATGCTCTTGGCCGTGGTGCCATCTTGCCACCCAAATAGCGTCTTCTGGGCCTTTTCTGCACTTCTCAAATCAGACACAGCCATCCCAGTAGATTTCAGAGAGTACATGAGGGCACAGAATAAACATAGCGCCACTCACTTGATACCACTATTTTATAAGAAAATATGAAATTGTCTTTATAATAAAATGAACTATACTTTATTAAAATAAACATGGATATAGTAAATTGTACAATGAAAAATGAATTCAAAGTTTCATAGAACTTGACTTATGTTTGCTGTTCAGTTACCATGTCTCACATTTTCTGAGTGCCTTACTTTGTGGTGAGGGATACAATAAAGGAAAATTTGGAGAAGCACTGAGTGCCGTGGGTGTCTTGTTTTTACATTCACCAAAGGGTAGGGCACAATCTATGGTAGTCTTCCTCATTCTTCTAGATATTTGAAAATTGAGCCAAATAACTTAGGGTCAGAAATAACTGCTTTCTGTACCTCTTGTAATCGGACTTTTCAGATTGTCAGTGGGACAAAAGTTGTTAAGACTAAGAAAATACATTAATATTCAAACAAACAGATGTAGGCCTATTCATACCTGGTCATCTCACAGATGAAACTGAAAACTTTCAGGTATTTGATGAAAAGGCTTCCATATGAACGGATGGTGAAAAATAAAAATAAGTCCACTCTTGCAGAACAGTTAATACTAAAGAGGATGGACAATCATCTCAGATTTTCTGGGCTCAAATTCCAGATCTACCAGTGACAATTGGCATGGTCCACCTAGCATGGTGACTATTGTCAACTTATTTAAACTGTCCTTCACTCCCTTATCTGTAAAGATGGAGTTGGATAGAATAACCACTGAGCCATGGTGAAGAATAATGCAACTAGCATGGTTAGGCACAATGCGAGGCGCTTAGAAAATGCTCAATAGGGCCGGACGAGTGGTGCATTGGTTAAGAGCTAGCTTGGGACGCCAGAGGGCCCCGGTTCGGATCCCACATATGAGGGCCAGTGACACTGCCCTCTACAGCTAAGATGCTGAACAACAGCTCAACCTAGAGCTGGGCTGCTGAGAGTCACAGGCGACGGCGTAGGCTGGAGCCCCTGCTGCAGTGGGTTGCCATGGGCTACCGTGTGTAGCCAGCAGCCAGCTGTGAGTGGCCCATCCAGAAGCCGGCGACTGATCTGCCTCGACCGGGAAGAGCGCAATGATGGTGCCAACTTGGGCCAGTGAAGCAACATCCTCCACAACTAGACTGAAGAACAAAAACGACAGCAACTTGTCTGTTCCCCTTCCCCCAATTCCCCAGTGCTGTTCCCATCCCACAATTCCCCAATAAAAATCTTAAAAAAAAAGAAAAGAAAATGCTCAATAAATATTTGTATTCAAATACTCATTATCCATAGAAGAATATATGATTTTTTTAAAACAGTTAGTCTTAATATGATCAAGTACACTGGACACTTAATACCTCTTATGCAACCATTACTGTCAGTTTGACTGTTTGATGTTTGCTAGTTTATTTTGAAAATATTTATTCCCTAATCCTATAATTTTACACAGGCATTTGTTTACATCATACAAGATAATTGCAACTGATTTTTCCCAGTGGCTTTCTCATTCTGATTACCCTATCAGTCCTGCATTTTACTGTCTAACTTAACCATCTTATCACTCTGCTTGTATCAGAGAACTTGCTTGCTATGTGACATCAATATTGATTCTATTTACAAATTAAAACCTTAACACCTTAGCCTGACATTGAGGTCCTCTATGGTCTAACCCATTCTCGTCTTTCTGAACTCCTGTCCTACTGTCACCATTCAGTACACTTCCTCCAGCCTGTCAATTCCTGAATGTGACATACTCATCCCTACCTTTGAGCCTTGGCTGAGAATGTTATCTTTCTCCAATACACTAGACCAGGGGTCAGCAAACTTTTGAGACCAAAGAGCCGCCAGGGGTCAGCAAACTGCAGCTTGTGAGCCACATGCAGCTCTTTGGGTAAGTACATGTGGCTCTGAAGTAAAATTGAAAATGAAAATAAAACTATCATAGTTTCATTTATAAAATTTTTAAAGGATATTACTCACATAATGGTAATTATGTAAAAATATATTTATGACTCTTGAATAATTTTTATTTTGTTGTGAGGGACAGGATTGGCTCTTCCAGGGGTCAGCAAACATTTGAGACAGAATGTACCCAAAGAGCCACATGGGGCTCGTGAGCCACAGTTTGCTGACCCCTGCGCTAGACCATACTAGGACCTCTACAAAGGGGTCCCTGAATCCTGAAAGTTGCATTGCTTTTTTGCACCCTGGGTGAGATTGTCATGAGCTGCATTTTAATTTCCCTTCCTCTGCTAATTGCATTAAGTAACTTGATAAGCCTAACTCTTAATTCTAAAACATTCACCTTCTTTATATCACCCATAGCAACTTTTCGTGTAACAGTCCCTCAAGAAATATGTTTGGCTATTGAATAAACAAATGAGTGAAAAGTACCTGTTGGCATTTCCTCATCAGTGACTTTCATTTATCTAAGGCACCAGTGATGGTTTGGAAAGAGTGGCAGGGAAAATCAGTTTTCAAATTCTGTCCATGACACTAGTTACTGTCTCTGTAAACTTAAGAATCACCATATTCTCAGAATTTCCAGTTAGTTCAGAGAGGGCCCAAATCACAGACCAGTGGGGTTCTGCATTCATTCATTTGAAGTAAACTTATTGATGAATTTGCTCATTCTTTCCAAAAAATCAATTGACCTACCTTTATGCCAGTTATTGTGGTAGGGTTAGAGAGATACAAAAGTGAATGTGATATGATCATAGCTCCAAAGATTTTAGAGTATAACAGCTAAGAAACACTATCATTTCCTGGCATCGGAGCCTGGTACAGCATTGGGATCTTCCACATTTAGCCCTTGGAGCAATAAGCCTCAGAATGACTGCCACACAGTGAACTAGCCCAATGAATGGGGAAATGTTATGAGCATTTAATAGAAGGGCAGAGACATCCCAGAACCCAGATGTGGATCTCCAGCTTTGTCACAGAGGCTTCCTGTGAAGCTGAATAAAAAGAAACATCAACAAACATCTGTTAGTTCTCTGCCCACGCCTGCTCTGAATCAATGCCTGCAAAAGGCATACACCACCAAGGGAGGGGAGTAGCCATTTTGTCCTTCAGGTTTTTGCTTGAGTGGTGGTCTGCCAATTGTTAGAAAATTGCCTTTTCTACCATTATAAAGGGTGACACGTAGACTTCATTTGCACATCTAACATTCTGTCACCACCAACAACTAGAGGGGGTGATGAGGAGACAGGAAAGGTGGCAGGAGTGAGGGGATGCCTTCCACCGCCTTGTGAAGCTCATAGCAACAGCTCCATACCTGTTCTCTCCATGATCCACAAGGTTCAAAGAGTGATTTGGTATAAACCTGGCATGACCCACTCTGCCTACACCCCTCTGCTTGCCATCTCCCTTGGGTTCGATGTCCCCTATTGCCTTCAAAAGAACCTCTTTCTCTGGTCCCCTACCTCAAAGGAGCCACTCTTCCTCTTCAAAAATGTGGGATTCAGACAAGACAGGAAATTAGAGTTACTTGTCAACCAAGGACAGCTTTGCCCTTGTAAGCCACAGGATAGTGGACATGTGGTGACTGGAAGTTACATCCCTGAGCTACTGCTCCTGGATGGGATGTTTAATGGTGTTGCCGGGAAACGTCAGGGCATCAACTCGGGCTCCAGGCAGGAACAGACTCTTCTTGCCAAGAGCGCTTTTAGTTCCACTTCCGCCCTCAGAACTAGCACCACGAACAGATGAAGGAGGTGAGAATGCTGCTGCCAGAGCAAATGTGGGCTCCTGGGGCCTAAGGGAGACTGACACAGAAAGGCAACCCCATGCTGGCATTTTCATTAACAAAGAGGCGGCTGGCTTCTGGCAGAACCGAATGAGGCGAAGCATGGTCTTTCATAGGAATTAAGTGATAAAGACTCTACACTTACAGACTGCATTTTGAGAAAGTACAGGAACAGACTGAGACTTAGCAATAAGTGTTCTGAAGCAGTAGAAGCCTTGAAGGGAGGAAATGATGTCTCAGAACAGACAACAACAGTGGGTAAGCCCTGGAAGAGTATCCAGAGACTGTCCCCATGGGATTCATACTGGAAAAGGATTATAGTCAATGCAGAGATGAGGAAGCCAAAATGGGTGTTCAGAGCTTACCAATATTCAGATGTAAGAACATTGGTAGAGCCAATGGTACTCCATGCCCTCTGTGGAATGTGTATTCAGACATTCTTGGATGCCTCATTATTTTCAATAAGTATTGTAAATAGTTCTCATTATTGGTCATTTTCATGAAGTGCTATGCTAAAGGACAATTCTTCCACTATGTACAATTGACTATTAAAGTCAAAAGGCTAATGCCCATATTGGACCAAAAAAATATTCACTTAAACTAAGAATTTAATTGTATCAGATGTGGTCCATGTTACTTGTGCGCATGCAGTAGTTTTCGAAAGTACCCTCCCTGAATTGTACTGTGTGTAACTGAAGGAGAGTAGGAATAAAGGTGATCCCTAGAATCATGTGGTTAGATTACTCAACAATTCATTAACCGTTTTTAGCCCCACCCAAGACACATACCACAAAGATAAACACCACATGCATAACAAATCCATTCATTTTTATTGCTTTAACATACATGGTTGAATTATCAGTTGAGCAAGGTATTAATAAACTAGTGACATGAATTGAAATACAACATTGTTTCAAATAATGCTACATAGAACTTCAAAACAAAACCAGTGTTACCTGTGTGAAATAAATCAATTGAGGACACAATGAAAAAACAAACCAAAAACTCTCATTGATTCATTTAAATATAAAAGACATACAGAATCACAAGGCATATTTGGGCATCTATGTCAATGTCATTGGGGTATTAAGGAACTTTTACTATTCCTGGATGAATAATTTATTTTTATTGATTGGTGAAATTGACTTTAAGGATAAAGATGGACCTGAAAGATCCATCAGTGCTCTTGCCAAAGTTTATCTGCAGCCAAACCATAAAACTGCTTTGAATTGGCCATTACAGTAGTGGGCTCCAGTACTGCCTTCACTCAGCCCCACTCTATCTTTTGTACAGCAGGATGAGATGTACAAAGAAAGATGATCTGGAACACTTCAAATGCCACTAAACTTAAGCTCTCAAAACATTGCTGCACTAAACATGACTACTAGCAATTGCTTACTTTTTTTTTAATCTCAGACTGCCTCAATTTAAATCTGTCTTCATCCTGAATTATAATGTGCATATTGCCTTCATAAATGTCACCCCATTTAAGTTGTCAAAGTTGTCACTTGTTAAAGTACATCAAATAAAGTGATTTTATTTATTTATTTATCTTTGCTAAGTCACTATGGAACTAAAAACATAATCAAGATGGAAAGCAGGAGCATCTAGAAATCTTTCATTGGAAGTTTTAGTTCATCTTTAATCACCCACTTACCCAAGACAATTTTAAGTCCCAATTATTAGGTACTAAATTGGGCATAGCATATGCCTACATATGTTTTCAGGGACTTGTTAGTCATGGATATGGAAGAAAAATCATTAGGCTATCATTTAGGCCCAATGAAATTTTCTTTGGAGGGATTGTATCACACAAAGAAAAAAAAATTCAAAACCAGTTAAAAAGCACAGTTTAACCCAGCAAGAGAGCTGACGAAATTCTCATATTTATATCCCCAGGGACATATTGTATACCAACACATAGTCATAGAGTTATAATGGCATAATTTGGCAAACAATGGCACACTACCTCTACAGTATTTTTTTTTAACTAAGTTTATGCTTAATGCCCCAGGAAGGAGGAAGAGTTCTGCTTAACGAAGAACATAAACTAACATCTCAGACTTGCCTCTTTGCTTCATTCATAAACATTTCAATTCAAATTTGATGTTAGAAGCCCAGGTCATGGGAACCTGTCAGTCTAAGCTAGACTCTCAGTGAATACCAGAGAAGTTCAGAGAATTCACAAAAATGGGAAACTGATACGACATGCCAAGGATTGACCCAGGACTGTGTAATATATGGCTGTTAGAATAAAAAAAAAAGTTATTTACAGGCTTTTGAACTATTGATTTAATTATTGAAAGGGGGACTTTAAAATGTTTAAAGAGATGCTATGTGCCATCAAGAACAAATAACCGAACTGAAAATAAGAATTCTTCCTGAAAACTCAAAAGAAAGAGAATTTTAGAACTAGAAAATATCTCATTGGAAACAAAAGCACAGGGACCACTCTGTTAATACCATTTAAGTGGCTTTTGTATATCCTACGTTGAAGAGATTTTTAGAGATGAGGTTAGAAATCTGAGTCTTGCTCAAAGGGAATTTCATTCTTTGGTGCTTCCTTTTCTTGCAGTTGGGAACAGGCACCATGATGACTGCCAGGTACCACAAAGTGAAAACCCAAAATAAACACATTTCCAGTTTGCAGAAATACCTGTGACTCCATTTTAAGAAAGATTTGGAAGGTATTTACTCCCCCAGGCCAGCAACATGGGCAAGAAGAAGCGTCTAGCT
The DNA here is from genome assembly GCF_001890085.2 of Hipposideros armiger. Taxonomy (NCBI): domain Eukaryota; kingdom Metazoa; phylum Chordata; class Mammalia; order Chiroptera; family Hipposideridae; genus Hipposideros; species Hipposideros armiger. The sequence goes on along the minus strand of NW_017732071.1, from coordinate 646,488 downwards.
TTCAGTTGGTTCTAGGAAGAAGGGTCATGTAAAAACAAAGGACTAAATTTACCTGCAGTCAGGCCCACACTACATACATTTGTGATCTCCAGAAAGAAGGAAACGTATTTGCTATAGTTGGAGTCAGTTTGGAATACAAGGAAACTTTAGCATATTTTAATAATCCTTGGCTGACTCGCCCCTGAGATCCATAACTTTAAACACATAAACACACATTAGCAGTAAAAGAGGGAAGAAATGATGCCAACAAAATTTTTTTTCACCCATCAAGGTGAAGATGGGTTGAAATAGGTGCTTCCATTGAATATTTTCCTCTATGGTAATAAAGGTAATTTGGCAAGATTTTTCATCTTATTCTAGATCACATAGGTGAAATATTTATTCATATATCTGATACTCTACATTCAGTTATTAGAAGTGAGAATACGCAGCAAATTACTTTCGTATCTCTCTTTTATCTGTTTTGAATAATGTAGGTATGGATTAATAATCTTTTTTTAAGTTTCAATTTTTTTACTCTTACATATGAAGCCAGACAGCATTTCAAGTCTGTTTCTCATTTTCAAATGAAAAATGAGAAGGCTGGATAGTATGATGGCTAAAATTTCAGAATCTAGAGTACAACAAACTCAATTTTAAAGCCAGTGAGTTTTTTCAGCAAGATTCTCAACCTGTTTAAGCCTCAGTTTCCTTATCTATGGATTAGAGCTAATAATGTTTGTCCCATAGGGTTACTGAGAGAATTAAATGCAGTAAGAACATTTATCACAGATTTGGCACGTGAAGCTGGCGTGGAATTGAGGGTGATGTTCAGATTCGTAAGAATAGGCAGGAGTAAGGTTTTGGTGTAGAGCTCTGGTATGAGGGGGCTGTGGAATTGCTGTTTGTTTTGTTACTTTGTGTATCTCTAAGAGCCAAAAGCAGTACCTGGAACATCACAGTGGCTCAACAAATATTTGTTAAATATATGAATGTGTGATTATCCTGATTAGCTCTAACCTTGGGAAGAATTTCACCCATTATCAGCCTAGAACACTGGCTAAACTTCCATGTCTCCTCTTGCAAACAATAACAATAAATCACTCTCAACTGTTATATAGTTCATCCCCCTGCACCTGACATGACTTCACCCAAACCACTAAAAGCAAGTGTGCCATCTTATCCTTAAAACCTTCCTCAGGAGGAGGCTGCTTAATCTTCATAGAACCAAAAACTCTATCTCCCTGTGGCTATAAAAGTTACCTGCTTCAACAACTACCTTTCTTATTCCCGCCCCTACCTCTGTCACTTTCTTATCCACATTTCTTTAGAAATGCTTTGTATTGACTCATTTTTTTCCCCTCCATCTTGTCAACCTCATTTTCAAAGTCAGTCTTTTTGTTTCTTATCATAAACCAATGGAGCTATTAGATGCCATAAGCCAGCAGGCAGCCATGAGCCATGTCATCTCAGGATACATACAAAGGCCAGCCCTACAAACCATCTACTGCCTGTAGATAGGACTCTGGTAAGGTTGGGTTCCATTTGGAAATACTTCTATTAGCATTAATTATCTCCTTTTGAAGTGTTCAGAAATAGGCCCTATCTATCCTGGTAGAGGGGGAAGAAAAAATATTCAAATGTAAAATGATTAATGTTGTAAACTATCATATTATTTCTTTTGCTTTCATAGAACATGTTTGTTGTTCATGTGATTTAGTTAAAATGGCAAAAGTGTATTTAAAATTTTAATTCTTTTTGCTCTCATTTCGATATCTAGGATAGTGTTACATCCTTGATAAGGACATCTTTAGTTGCATACACTTGATTTTAATAATATCTGCATTAGACGCAAAGTGCCAAAATGAACTACTTCTGTCATTAGGTCTGGCTTGCTTATTTGGTAGTAACATGCAAAGTACTAATATGAAAGAAATCATAACGAATGGGCAGAGAGATGTCAAAAGAAATGTTTTAGGATTTTCATCTGAATAAGATTTGATTCCTGGTATGTGATATATAAATAAAAGGAATACATGAATATAAGCCTCTCAGATGTGGAAATTTTCCTAGTTTACTTAAAAAAGGCATTCAAATAATATGCAGGTTAAAATCTTTTAACTGGATGCCCCTAAACTTCCTGATCAAGTCAAACAGAAATAGTTCTGACTTTCCAAACTGAAAAATGGCTGTTTGATTCCTGACAACGCAATAGGCAGGTGGACTTGGCAGAAAACAGACTGACAAAAGGAAGTATGGATTTCATTCAACTTGATATCCCGGTGCCTGCTTTGCTGACCTAAAGAATACTTAAAAGGATGCTGGAAGCAGCTGGCAATTCTGCAATAAGCTCACCAGAGAATGATAAATACCACAAGAAAAAGGCTTGGATCTCATTCTACTCATTCTGCCACTACTATACAGAAATCTGTACCCCTGGGAACCACAATTCCTAGCATGAAAGTGTGCATTTGACACCAAAAATAATAGGAATATTTCTGGAATAGAAACAACCAAAGGATAATGCTGCTTGGAATTAAAATCCTTGGTTTTAACTAGAACACTATAGAATCTATTTGTCAATTTGTATGTGGCATAGATACCTAAGGAGATGAGAGATGGGAGAGAGATGCTTTTGGTGCATGAAAGAGGAAAGGATGTTAATTGGAGGTAATTGACTGGGATGAGCAGGCCTGACTGCATCATTCTGGTAAAAAGTATCAGCAGTTAGGAGGAGGATACCTAGCGCAGGGATGGGTGAGATGAAAAGACCAGCCTGGAAGTGAAGCTCTGGAAAGCCAATGAAAATACCTTCTCTGTTCTCACACATTAATCTTTCCAACCACTCATTATTGAATTTGAGGAGCTCGGATTATGGGGTTTGAGACTCAGATCGCTCACTTAACTGTATGTTCACAATTTTAACTATTTTACTGTAGTATGACTTGAAAACTGACTTTCTTTGAAGCTGTTAAATGTGCAAGAATGCCAGACTGAAAAAATGGGTCTTTCTGTGTAGCTCTAGGGATCCTTACCCCTTCAATGGAAGGAATTTTATGGGAGACATACATTTATATTCATGTTCGTAAATGAAGAGATTTGCAAAGGCCAAAAGGCACATTTAAGAATATTATACTTTCTAATATATTCATAGTTTTCACTCACATCATAAGACAAACAGAAAGGGAATAATTAACAAACTAACTTAGACATTTAATGTTTGATTTTTTTTTCCCCTCACCTATTCATTGAGTTGTACTCAGAAGCTTCATTAGAAAGAAACAAATACTTTAAACCAATAATTTTCACTTTTGGTAAATAAAAGGTAGAGATATATGTTTCTTACATTTCCTGTTTGATGAAAACCTTCCGGTTTTTCTAAGTAGAAGAATTTCTAGTAGATTATGATTTCCTGGATTTTTTATAAATTATCATTCTGATTCCAGTCTAATGTTTGACAGTGATGCTGGTGGCTATCCAGGATGAAACTGTCCCTGTAGGTGGTCTAAGCCCTCTCCTCCCTCTCAAGAATTTTTTTTTCCTACATATATTGATTTCACTAAAAGAAAAAAGGTGAGTTTTAATTAGCAGGCTAAAGCTAATGTGTCATCATCAGAAGAAACAATCTCTCTGATGTGATTTCAAAAGGCACATAGATGGGCCACCAAGGTATCATTCTAGTTAAATCTCTGCCATTCCCCTACAGAAGAAAGGCTTAAATATAAATATAGCTAATGCATTCATACTTACTAATTAGATTCATTTAACTATGCTTTATAGTGCAAATATTTGTTAATATATTTGCTGCTAATTTTTCTTGTGTATAAGCACTTATATTATTAGCAGATCTGAACTGGACTAAATCTTGAAATGTTGCCCATTGCAGGAATTCACTCAGGTGGACAGATGTCTTTCTCAGCTCTGTGCACCTGTTCTTACTGCACCTTTGATTATGACAGCAGACTTTATTCCTGGGATAGTCTCCAAGTTCATTTTTTCATTGTTTTGTTTAATTATAAGTTGTTTACTTTGAGATAAGCTGGAAATCTACCTACTTTGAAGAGGAAGCCTTGCTCAACTCTCTGTACCATTACTTTTAAAGATACAGAGGTTAATTGGAAATTGTATAATTTCAAGTTATTTCTTTGTTTTTGGCATCACAATGCTGCATTCTAAACTCCAATCTCTAGAGAGCTGATATAGAATCAAACAAACATTAGATTTTCTAGATGAGACTCTTGTGCTTCTTGAGCATGTGGCTTTAGGAACTATACATCTAGTAATTTGGTAATATTTTAAAAATTTACTTTCTGAACTAAATTACACATTTGCATGCCTACTTGAGAAAAGGATGTGTCATAGATGTCACTCTTGTAATGTCTACTCTTAAAGCAGAAAATTATGGTGGCATTTCAAAGAAAGAAACACCTTGTGCTGCCTCACTTATTTAGATAGTTCTGGAAAATAGAGTTATGTGGATTTCCTAATTCCTTTTTGCATTGCCTTCTCTTTTAGGGAGTGGATTCTGTCCAGAATAATTATTGTGGACCCCAGTGCATATACAAAACAGGGAGGAGCTTACTGCTTTTACTTCTAGGAAGTTTATGTACTGAGCCCCGGCAACCCAGAATTTTGGAAGAATAAAATAATTCATTACATTAAAAAGAAGTCAATGTTTTCCCATAATTGATAATAACCTATTAAATAAATGCTTTTTCCATACCATTTTGCTCAAAATACCATGTATCTCATGCTCTCAACTTTTATGCATTTTTATGTTTCACACATTCTTTTATCCACCTTGGTCCTTCTAACATCAATTGGTGATGCATATTTGAATTTGACTTCATTAAACTAACATGACGTGGTTGCAGAAACAACTCAATGGCAATGTTGTAGAAAGTACAGTTACAATTATAGTATCATTTTGATAAAGTAGAATAGGGAATGCATTTTTAAAATCCTGTGAATGGAAACTCTAGGTGTGAGAAAAAGTGAAACTGAAATTTAACCCTCAAGAGTGAGAGAAAGAGACCACAAGAGAGAAAGAGCAGGAGCAAGACAGAGAAGCAATGTACTAGACTCTGAGACTATTACAAAGTTCATTACAAGCTCAAGTAGGGATGAGCACAGTGATTGGGAATGTGCATAGTGAGCACAGTTATAAAATGACCTTGATGACTTTCCATTAATAGAATATTATTAAAAACACTCCAGCTTCATTGCCATTAACTCTACTTCATAGCTCAATAGTACAATTTACACAGTTATAGTTACTCAATATCCAAGGTTTTTCAAGCTGGCCTTTTAATTAAAATTGCAAACTGATACAAATGGAATTTTAGAGTCAGGCAGAACTGCTTACACTTCTGTTGGCATGACTCACTCAGGGATATAGTTAGATGTCCCATTTCCCCCAGTGGATGATAACTTCCCTCATATCGGAATTCTGATGGACCCCTTTCAACCCAGAATTCAACGTGCAAAACTGCTAAATGCAATTGCATTTTTGTACCATCAAAACTCATTGCAACCTTTATAATGTTAACAAACTGCTTCATTAATAATTGAGGCTGACCTTAAAAATCTAGGAAGTAGCTTGACTGTTGAAGCTTGGTTAGTTACTGATGGATGGATGTTAGCCTCATCAGTTAACAACAGATACAGATTTGTAGAGATTGATTTGTTTTTTCCCCTATAGCAGGGATTACACATCTTTGTCAGGTAAAGAAAATGGTGATTAAATGGGAAAATATTTTGTGAGATCTTTTGTTTCCATTGAAAACCAAGTTAAAAACTCATGTCAATTTTTTAATTCAAAATTAAAACGATGAATGCACTCAAGATATTACAGATGAATAAGACTCACTTGAGTCTACTATATGCATTTGGTAATGAATATAAGATATTCTCTGTGATGGGAAAGGCTGCATGACACCTGAAGGTTTCACTCATTCAACAACCATATATTGATGACTTATTAGGTGCTGGCAGAGATGACAATGACATGATCCCAAAGGTATGTTGCTCAGGATGGTTCAGCCTCTAATGTTTTATATAACTTGTGGGTTAAACTCTAAAAGCTAGTGAACTTAGAGTACCAATCAAGTGTAAAATTAAAGCAGTGTGGTTAGCCAGGACTTTGTAATAGAGACACTTAGAGTAGAATGGTGGTTTCAATAGACATGTCTTCCTCTAAATTCACTCATGACCTGCACTGGGTGGATTTTTTTCTTTGCTGACCCTCTTCTCACAGCTGCACAAGTTTCTTCTGGCTTTTCTCTTTTAATCAAGGGCTTTTTTGCAGGAGCCTTCATTCTCCACATCACAACTGGGTGTCGGGGCCCAGAGGGACTCTGAATTCGAATGATCTTGGTGGAGGCAATGTAAGACATTTTCACTGTTTGCACTACAGCATTCATTAAATTTTTGGCTGCTTGGATTAAGGAGGTGACACTGTCCAACTGTAGGAGAAAAGAAAGAAAGAACTATTATTCAGTAATGCAACTGGGAATCTAAAGAGGTTTAATGTTATTAAAACTGAAAGCGGTCACTTTGTTTTTGTACCAGAAATAAATGAGTTAATCTCCATTGTATACATCTGTGTATAATTATCTACATCAAGCTATCTGTCTTCCAGTATTTATCTATCTTATGCACAAACAGATCCATATCCTATCTTCTAAGATGATATCTTAGAGAGATTAATTTCTTTCTCTTGGATTTCAGTGAAATGGATCCTATAAATTCTATATAATATTATAATGGCCAGATGGTCATTGCTTTCTCTGTAATGGATCTCCCTATTTGCGGACATGATACTGAACCCTTTCTACAAGAGACAACTGCCTACAATAAAAGCTATATTATGCATTAGTCATTTTATAAGAATGATAACTGAAAATTCTTCCTCTCAAGGAATTCATAGTTTAAGATAAATTTCATACACACATACATATGAATGTATACATGCATGTATACCACTTACTTTCACAAATGTTTCCCAAATATTTTCACCTACAATAGTCTCTTTATTAAACACAGAACTTGTAAGTCTTATCATGCAGTGTTTTAAAGTAGAAAAAGTCAAGGCTTTCAGTCAAATTAAGTTGGGTTTAAATTCCAAGCCTGCTATTTCATAACCTGGGCAAATAACCATTTTCATCCTGGTTTCCTCAGCTATGAAATTGGGGGGAAAAAATGTTTCTTAAAGTTAAATAATATGTGTAAAGAACCTAGTAGAGTAACTGCTAAAGAGTTGATTATTATTAAATGTAATTCCCTTTGTTCCTTAAGAAGGCTGACAAAATTGCTTAATAAATGAAGACGTATTGATGACATCGCTAAAATAAATCTTTTCCCATGTATTTCTGTTTTTAATTGTTATATTTTCTGGGTTGTTCACAAAACAATCTTCAGGGAAAATGGGGTGGTATTCCTAGAATCTTGCAAAATACCTTAGAGCTAAGCCAACTTGGTTTATTTTTATACAACGAATGCCTCTTCCATTATTTCAGTTTGTTGGATCGTCACCCACAACCAACTCACACAGGAAGATGTGCCTCTACTGTCACCTGTCTGTGATTTGTGCTCTCAGGGTTGAGACTCAAACACCAGCTCTGTAGTTATTAAAATCCATCAGCAGTTGCCTGGCCCCGAGTACTCTACCTTTGTAGTTCGAGGAGTCTCATCTCGCATACAGAATAAATAAGTGAAGGAAGGTAGTAACCTGAGGTTATGGGCCTAGGGCAGTGGTCTAGCTAGCTGCTTCCTAGGAAACATTTTAATTACCACCATTATATGCCAAGCCTGAAATCCCTGAAAAGGTAACATCAAAAAATATGTAATTTGAAAGGTAGTAACACTTGGCAACTATACATCTTAAAGCCTTTTTACTTATTGAATCCAGAAATGTAAAATCTGCACATGTGGTGGGAATGACAAATGTTTTACAAACATTAAACAGAATTTCATGAAACACTCATATGTATTTCAGAGGAAACTTACAGTTTCTGAATCTGTACACTACTGAAAAACAAAAAAACAACTAGACTTTGAGTAGACTAACACAATTTGTTATTAACATTACTCTGTGACAGGTTGCAGGCTAAAATCTGTACTTTAATAATTAGCAATTTTCATTAAAAACTTCCTGGAGCTCAGTTAGATTCTGAAGTTGTCTCCAATCTCACCATAGGAACAAAAAGATTTTTTTCTACATGATGAATTATCGGGAATAGTATTGAGGATACTTGGTAAGTTTCTCTCTCGAACATGAAAATATTTGTTTTACTCTGAGGGCTCTGTGCTACAATAAAGTCTTCTACAAAACAAGGTCCTAGGGACCTGCTATCATTCAGGATTTCAGCAGGGGATTTGGCCTTCCTATCCTAAAACTTACATTCTTTTTTCCTCCTTTTTACTCTGTAAACTTGTCATGGATGGATTGTATTTATCCCACTTCCTTTCATTTTTTCCATAGAAGTGGCATACATAAACCAATAGTCTAGGGAAGATGTTTAAGTTCAATCCAGGCCTCAAAATGTGGAAACTAGCTTATCTTCTTTCCTCACTGAGTTAGCAAAGCCCTGTTAGCACCATTGCAATCTATTATGCTGGTCTCTAACAAATCCTTTTGTTTTAAAATCCATAGTATAACTGCTCTGGGAGGCTAAAACAACAACAACAACAACAAAAAAAAAAAACCCACAGGACAAATTATCATCCTAGGAGAGCTTGAAGACTAGTTTTGCAGACACATTAGGACAATTGCTACAAGAGGACTCTTATTTCATGAGGAAGCTTGTAGGACATTCTATGAGGATCTTTGCAGTCCAAAAACTATGTGTGCGGAAGATGCGTGACTCTCTGCTATCAGCCAGACCACAGGCCACATAAGCAATGGGCACAGCCAGGCCTAATAAGTAGCTGGAATTTTATTGGAGGCCCAACCAAGCAGTGCCTCAGACCCACTGATAAAGAATAACTGCAGAATTTCATGTCTGCAAAAAACCATTTGAAATCCTCTTACCCAGGCCGACTTTAATGAAAAATCCTGCAAAAGAAGGATTCAATAGAATCCTGAAAATGAAGGCAAATTTGAATAGGGAAATGCATCACATTATGGTCTCTGTGTCCAACTTATTGAACCCAGATTTGTGAAGTTCACAAATGAACCTGTGCAGGACAAGAACGTTAATTTACTCTAAAGGCCTGGTAAAATAATCAGACTCTAAACTCAGGTCTAAAAAATCTTTTACCATCATAAATCACTTTCATCAACTGAAAATTCTGCTAGGTGAATGTAACTTGCAATGTTTACCATCAAAGGAGCTATTTTCCCTAACACCTGGTGACACTCCTCTCTGATCTAGATGAAGAGTTCTTGATCAAGGTATCCACTGAAAACAAAAATGGCTTCTAAGGTCTTCAAACCTCCTATGTTTTTTTTTTTTTTTTAAAGATTTTTATTGGGGAATTAGGGGGATAGGAACAGTGCTGGGGAGTTGGGGGAAGGGGAACAGACAAGTTGCTGTTGTTTTGTTCTTCAATCTAGTTGTGGAGGATGTCGCTTCACTGGCCCAAGTTGGCACCATCATCGCGCTCTTCTCTGGCGAGGCAGATCAGTCACCGGCTTCTGGACGGCCGCTCACTGCGGCTGCTGGCCGCTCACGCTGGCTGCTGGCCGCTCACGCTGGCTGCTGGCTACACAAGGTAGCCCATGGCAACCCACTGCCACAGGGGCTGCAGCCTACGCCGTCGCCGGCGACTCCCGGCAGCCCAGCTCCAGGTTGAGCTGTTGTTCAGCATCTTAGCTGTAGAGGGCAGTGTCACTGGCCCTCATATGTGGGATCCGAACCGGGGCCCTCTGGCATCCCAAGCGAGTTCTTAACCATCGCGCCACTTGGCCGGCCCCCTCCTATGGTTTTATATGTAAATATTTGTATGCACACATACTAGAGGTGCCAAAAAAATGTATACAAGTGGCCACTTTGGTCAACGTTGCTCAAGCAATGGTTCACCTTCACCGTAATCAGAAGTGTGTGGATGCTGATGGTAACCACTTTGAGCACCTCTTGTAGTTGCAGGAGTCTAACGTGACTTGTATTCATCTTTTGTTATTGGTATATATTTTTACAATTTTAATACAGTTTTCCTTTCTTAAAATGCATATACATTTTTTTGGCACTGTCTGTATACAAAAAGCTTTCTATTTCCCCCTTTCATAAATGGGGACATGGTTTTAAGTAACTTTTCAAAGAGGATTTTGACCTAAATTGAAGGCCTCTATCCTAGATACATTGGAGGTCTTTCCTATGTTGGTGACTTCTGCTTATTCTTATAACACTAGTGTGGCTTCAAAATAAACAAGCGTGTTCATCTCTTAATGACATAATACATGTCTCAGTATTGTCTATATGCAAACATAAATTGGTAAGTTCTACCCCATTTTTTGAGGATCTAGATGAATATAAAGTGATTATGTTCATAAGTTAGCTCTTAGTCTAACTGCATGATGTATCTGCAAACAATCCACATTATAACTGTCTAAATAGAGTCCTATTATTACCATTCTATAGGAATCTTAGTTTATTTTATTGCAGTGTTTCTTCTGTGCTTTGTGGTATGGACGATGTGAGTTCAGTTAAGCTACAGTACAAATTTGTCCAGTCTTAAAAGTGCTTTCAGACAAAAGATTCAGTCCTTCTTAGAGCTATGTCTACAACCCTTTGCTACAGAAAAGGAGTATAGTAGCAATAAAAGGTAGTGTATTATTCTTCACAAAATGACAAAATTTTGTCCATGTAACTAGTATACATAGAATATCTGGATCTTTTCTTACAAAAGCCAACCTTACATGCCTGTGATGTCAGCCTTGAAAACAACTATGGCACACTGAAATGTCTGCTGTTTGTCAAAATCCTATTATAATTATTGATAGCCAAGAGAAACCTTAAAAAAAAAAAGAAAAGAAAGAAAGACATGCTAGCTTCCTTTATTTTCTAAGTTTCTCATCTATATTATGTCAGAACACCAGAATGTCTCCTACTCACACTAACTCCTTATTCTGGATGTAACACCTTCATCAGACACCTGTTTGCATGAGGATGCTAAGCTTGAGTGAACCTCACTCCCACTGACGTGGATCTTATCTCCTTGCACCTGGGCTGCCACCCAGGGAAAGCACAGCTTCCTAACCCCTGTGTGAACTGCCACACCAACAACTGCTGCTGGGACTACTTTGGAAAGAAAAGCCTGATGTTGCCTGGAAAGATGTATTTCCTGTCCTATAACCTTCTGAATAAACTGGTGCTAAGCATAGCTTATGATAATCTTGTGAGTCTTAGAGTTCCCTCGGACCTGCACAAATGTAATAGTTAAACAGCAAATACGTGGAGTTTGGCTCCAGGTATAATAATAACAGCTTATAAAATTGCTAATATCTACTGTGTGCTTCTTATATGCTGGCACTGTTTAAACAGTTGACGTAAATTAACTCACAGGCACTCCATGAGGTAAGTATACTATTATCTCTGTTTGTAGATGAGGAAACAAAGGAACTAGAAGGTAGCTTGCTCAAGGCAACACAGCTATGAAATGATAGAGCTGGAATCTGAGCCCAGGCAGTCTGGTTTAAGTGCCTGGTGCTCTCAACCCATTATACAACCCAGTAATATGTCACTTCCAATGTCTGTTTCTTTTCAGATATTGAATTGTTGGAGCAATTACACTAACATTAATTAATATAATGTCTAAAATTTAAAAAGAAATGACTACTCAAAAGCTGCTTTTGGGAAAGTTCCAGAGTTTTTATAATGCATATTGGGCCTAAGAAAAGGAGAGTTTTATACTTGCTAGAGTATTCTGTTAGGATGGTGGCTTGATAATGTTTATACTCTGTCATTTTCCATGTTAGCACAGTTTTTGAAATAGCATGTAGAAAGAGTCATCCTTATAGACTCTAGCCATTTAAAGACTTTTAGGTTAAGACTATGTTGTAACAAAACCTTTTTAAATGTTAAAATGGGGATCTCAATAAACAAATCTATAAGGCAAAGAAAAACCACAAATAAATCCTATTATAGCTTCCAGGACGTGGGAATGCATAACATTTCATCTTTAAAATGTGTCCTAGTGTAAATACAAACCAAACTTCTTTTCTGATTCTCAAAATTAAATCAATTTATTTACCTTGGGTTTGCAATAGAAATCAGGATTTGGTCTCCTGGTTGGAGTTTCTGTTTAACCCTTACTTAGTTTTAAAATTCACAGTTAAACTACTTGGAAATAAAGTTAGCATAGGCAATGTGAAAGGGAATTTATTATGTATGTGTGTTGGGAGATAACAAGTGACAGCATAAATAACTCCTTCTTTAAAAAACTAATAATTGTATGATCTTTCTAATTTATAGAAGCCGTTTTCATCTCTGTATTAATCTAACGGTGATAGCTATATACCACAGGAAATTCTTAAGTATATATTTGTTAGTAAAATTACATGACCTAAATCAATATGTTTTTATTATCCATCTTGACCTTCTCTTGAGGACCTAATTTTATCCTGATACTTGCTTAAAACATTCTTTTATTTCTGAACAGATATTTAGAAGAATAGCCTGTATTCTCCCTTTTGAGATGCATTTAAAAATGCTAAATAACCAGGCTGGCTTAATGGGAAAATCAAATAAGGGACTTTGTGAAGGCCATTCAAAATGGAGTTATATATCCAAATTGACATTGTCAAGCTTATAATGAAATTGAGAAGGTGGCTCCTTCTTTCAATATGAAGAGTTATTCCAATGAACCACTCATAGGATTTGCATAGTAAATTTCTCCTTTGCTAACTCTCCATTAGAACATGATAACAGAAAAGGACAACTTAAGTTGAAAAAAGGGGAAAAGAAAATCAATGCATGAGTAACTAAAAAAAAACAAAACAAAACAAAACAAAAAACTACCGAGGGCCAGGCATGAAATGAAATATGACATTTATTCAGCTGTAATCTTGTTCTGTCAAAAAAACATTTTCAAAGCTAATTTTATTTTCTAAGCAAATACTCTATCCAAAAATATTTTGTATCATGCTAAAAGGAAATCATTACAAACATAATGCCAATTCAAGTGGATACTCAGAATGCCTTTTAATTCTATTTGAAATGCCCTGTTATAAGAATAGAATATATATACTTTTTTTAGCTGAGCCATCCTGCTACCTGTTGGCAGCTCAGCGGCTGCTCAGCTCGGGCTGTACTTGAGCCGCTGTTGCTCAGAGCTCAAACTCTTGAGCGATCTCTTAACCAACTGAGCCACTCAGCTGGCCCAAGAATAGAATACTAATGATTAATTATCTTTCAACCGTGTTGACTTAAAGGCAAATGCCTAGCTGAAGGACAAGTTTTCTATAAAATTGCAGCCCAGGTACTAGATACACCAACTCAGAAAAATTAGTATATTATATCCTAAGTAGAGCTAGCAGGAGTGTGCTGGCTTTGCCGTGGCTCTCTCAACAACCATGTTTCACCCTGTGCCTTCTCTTCTCTCCAGCCTCAGGCAGGACACTGAGATCTGCCATCTCCATAGACGTCTATTGGTAATAGTCAACCTGATATATTGGCCATGCTGCAAAAACTCTGGACTGAGAGTAAAAAAGCACCGGTCTTTGTCTTACATCCTACACTCATCTCTTGCATGACATAGGCAAGGAAAAAGTAGGTTGTGTGAAGCTAAAAATCCAAATGACATCAGTTTTCCAAACCATGCAAGGACTGCCAGTCCACAGACCTTTTCACGCTCGTGCTATTTTGCAACCTGTTTTCAATCATCATTGTTCTATCATGTTAACTCCACTATTAGCAATATTCAACATTTCTTAACTTGCTTCTCTCTGCTACAAACATCTACTGGACGAGAATTGTCCATATACTTAACACTGTTCCACAGGTGGCTCTACTGATTTTAGAGAATCCCCTCTTTGGGCCAACGGGTATCTAGATGAATTGATGGCTACCAACCTGAAGCTGATAGACAATGTGTTTTTGTGTCTTTAGCCAGTGATTGCACTTCTTCTACCCAAACACTATTTCAAACTTCCACTCTTATTGAATCTCTGGCACCTCATATTCTCACTTGTTCTTCATATTACATCACTTAAAATAAATATAAAACAAGCAAGTAAGCCAACAAACAATAACAACAGAAACAAAAATAAAAGCAGCAAAATGAAATTGTTTGAGCCTGTCCTTCATTCTTATCCATTTCCATTCAGATGAAAGTTATCTTTTTCTCTTCATAACCAATACTTCTAACTGTACACTAGAATCTATTTCTTATCTGCCTTCTTGAGGACCTTGAACAATTAGTAATTCTTTACTATGAATGTGTCTATTTTCTATTACTTTCTATTGCTTTATTTTCACTATAGTATTTAAATGTTTGTTAAACTCTATCTTAAAACACTCAGACTTTTGAAAGGTTTTCTATACTCCCTTACACTATTTTCCTCTCTTCTCACTTACTTCTTAAGCAGTCTGACTCTTACTGTCACATAAATAAGCTTTCCCTTTTTTCTAGTAGGTATCAATATAAGATGTATTAAATATGTGATATAATATATAATTAAATATATAATATAGTATCTAATATAGCATATTACATATATGTTAAATGCATAATATATACATTGAATAATTCAATATGTAACTCAGGTATCTAATTTATTTCAATGAGATTTTATTTATAAAATCAATTAATTCTTATTCCAGTATAATATTCCATTATGTAAAAATATCATAGTTTATTTATCCAATCTACTGTTGATGGTCTTTTAGATAGTTTGGGGCTATAAGGAATAGCAATTTATGAATATTCTGGTGAATGTATTTTGGTAACAAATATATAAAATTTTGCTGGGTATGTATTTGAGAGTATAATTGCAGTCATAAAAATGCACACACTAAGTTTTATTGGATGCTTCCAGAGATTCCCAAAGTGCTCTTGCAAATTGAAACTTCTGCCAGCAGTATATGAGAGTTCCCATTGCTGAACATCTCAACCTACACATTTTCCCCCATATTTTTCACTTGAGTCATTTTAGCAGGTTTATAGTTGATATTTTAATTGACATTTCATTGACAACTAATGAAGCTGAGAATAATCTCCTATGCTTATATTAACCTGCATCTAGAAACCTTGCAAACTTCACTTAATTCTTAAAGGTTTTTCTAGATTCTTTTGGATTTTCCATCTACATAAACATGTTACTATGAATTAGATGTACCTTTTCTACAGTTGCACATAAATGGAATTCAAAAGTATGTGCTTTTTTGTGTTTTGTGTCTTTTACTCAGCAATAAATCTGTAAGCTTCACCCATGTTGCTGCATGTATTAGTAAGTTATTCTGTTTATTGTAGAGGAGTATTAAATTTTATACATATACTACAATTTGTCAACCCATTCACCTGTTGATTGACATTTGGTTTATTTACAATCTTTTATTATTGTGAATAAAGCTTCTATGGCCATTCTTGTACAACTATTTCATAGCATATGTTTTTTACTTATTTTGGTTAAATGTCCAGAGGTAAAACTGCTATGTTCTATTTTAAGTGTATCTTTAATTTTATAAGAAATTATGAAACAGTTGACCAAAGTTATTTTACCATTTTAAATTCCTACTGAAAGTAATATCAGAGTTACAATGACTCTACATCCTCAGCCATACTCAGTCAATCTTTTAAAACACATACTTTTAAAATACGTATACACTTTTGAATCTTTTAAAATTTTAGACATTTTAATATGAGAATATGAGTATGAAGTGAAATGCCATTGTGGTTTTAAGTTGCTTTTCTCTGATTACTAATGATGCTGAATATATTAGGAGACTTAATAAACACATATCATTTGTAATAAAATCACTGTTAAATATTTTGCTTCATTTTTGGACTGTCCTCTTTGTATTCACTTTTAATGTTCTTTTTATATCTGAATACAAATCCTTTTTCAGATATATGTATTACAAATATTTTCTCCCAGCCTGTGATTTTCTTTCCATTTTCTTAACTGAGTCTTTCTAAAAGCACAAATTTTAAATTTGATGAAGTCTAGTTTATCAATTTTTTCTTTTATGTTAATTATATATATATATATATATATATATATATATATATATATATAGTCTTATCAAAAAATGTTTGGTTACAACAAGTTTACCAAGATTTTCTTTTGTTTTCTTGTAGATGCTTGAAGTTTTAGATTTATGTTTAAGGCTATGGCCAACTTTGTATCGATTTTTGTTTGTGAAGTTATATAGAGTACATATTTTTTTCATAAAGATATCCAGTTGTTCAAGCACCATTTGGTGAAAATGCTTTTCTTTCCTTTTAAATTATCTTGGAATCAATGTCAAAATTAAATTGACCATATGTGTGCGCCTATTTCTGGACTTTCTATTCTGTTCTATTTCTATGTTTACTTTTATATCAGTACCACACTATCTTAAATGCTTGAGATTTCTTTTAAGTTTTGAAATAAAACATATTAAATATAAATTTCTTCTTTTTAACAATTGATTAGACTTATTTGTGTTTCTATATAATTTATAGATCAGTTTGATAAATTCAACAAAAATGCCTGTTAAGATATTAATTGGGATTATGTTTAATATAGAGATCAATTTGGATAGAAATGAGACAACAATATTGACTCTCAATCTATGAACACAGTTTTCTATTTTATAATGTTTTATTTTCTTTCAACAAGAGATTGTAGTTTTCAATTTAAACATCTTGCATATATGATGATAAACTGTCCCCTAATAATTTGGTTTTGATGCTACTGTAAACATTATTTTGAAAATTTCATTCTCTGATTTTTTTTATTGCTAATATACAGAGATAAAACCAATGTTTTGTTTGTTTCTTTCTTTTGTATTTTGGTCTTGCTTTCAACATTTCTGCAGTTCACAAATTGTATCCAGGAAGAAGTCTAGAGTGAATGTAGGGCTGACCTAAGGGTATAATTACCATTAATTTGCTTATGAATAGAATTCTCAAAAACCTTATCATTATCTGAGCTCTAAAATTCCTTATCTCTGTTAAGTCAACATCAATCAGTCAATTGTGTAAACAAAAGCTAAAAATCACCTTTGAAAACTCACATTTGGTAAATCACCAAAGCCCCTTCAACCCAATCCTATCAATATCTTTCCTTTTGTACAACCACCACCCTGGGGCAGGTCATTATCTTCTGAGTGTCTCTCTGTGGGTTTTTGCTCCCCTCTAGTCCATTCTCTTTAACACAAAAATAATCTCTCAAAAAAAAATCAATTTCTTTTATAATACACTGATAGATTTTCATTTAAAATGTATCTTCATTCTAAACTTTTTGTTACAGATTACAAAACCTTAAATGAGATCTTGTCTCTTCTGGCTTAACCAACTTATTTCTTGTTTTTACATTATGTGATTTAGCCATATAATGTAACTAAACCAAGCTAACTAAAATGTTTTAGTTTTTAAATATGCCACATATTTCTCCTCACCTCCTTCAAGACTATTCACAAGACATTTCTTCTGTGTGGAAATTACCTCTTCTCTTTTCATCAGGGAAACTTCTTTTCTTCCTTTAGGTATCACATTAATATCACTTTCTCAGGAAAGCATTCTGTGATACCTAGACTAGACCAGATTGCCTTTTCATATATTGTTATAGCAATTTATGTCTCACCTAGCATCAGAGTCACCTTAAGACAATAAGATCCATGTAGAAGAGGTAATACTGTCTTTTCCACCCTAACTGCATGAGACAGACTATAGGAGATATTTAGCATACAAATAAATTACCTGAAATGCTATTTAAATAAGTTATAGAACTATAAGTACAAAAAACATATGCAAAATATTTTCAAGATAGACATGGTCTCAATTATTCTTTTCTATTATGCCCTAAAATAATATTTCTCACACATTCCATACCCAAATTCCATAAAACAAGAAGTTTATGGCATGTAACCATAAAACTTTTGGCACAAAATCCCTTGATCAAACGATGCTTCTCAATATTTATGTTTAAAACTCAGAACACAGATTTGTTGAAAGACACAGTGTTTATCAGAAAATTCCAAACTCCCACATTTAAATAAATATCACTGTTAATGATTGTAATATAATATATCATAAAAATATGTCTATCAGCCCAAGAATAAATATCACTTTCATGGTAAATAACCTATATTTGCACCACAACTGCTCTGCATCCCAGATATGCAGCCTGGGAAGAAGTTAATTAGCATCTCTGAGTTTCCATTTCCTTTTAGTATAACTACAATAAAAATACATTTCAGGATTGGCTATTAAGATTAAGTGTGATAACATTTATAACATGTTTAGCTAGGGCTTTACACAGACATGTACACATGCACATAATGAAGGTATAGCTTTTATGAGTTTGTAAGGTGAACTGGCAAATAATGCAACAGAATTTAGAGATTTTGATGGAACAAAACTGAGGACAAACTCTTTCCATATCTGAAAACCAAGAGCAGCACAAAAGCATTTCTTGACAATAAGAAGTGAGAGACAAGTATTAACGATTCTTTCCCATCCCAACACACACACACACACACACACACACACACACACACACACACACACTTTACATGCTTCTCAAATTTGCATGAGGTCAGCTCAGCTCATCACAATTCCTTTAGTGAGTATATCAGTCAGGATCCAGGAAGGGAAACACACTATTCCAGTTGTTTCAAACATGAAATCTAGTACAGGAAATGGATAGATTGTGAAGCAACACTTAACCCACCATCAGCATGAACAGATAGATACCATTCCTAGTACTAGAGGATATGGAAAAGATGAAGCTATGACAAGCAGCTAAAACACCAGAAGTGGATGATTCCTTGCCAACTGCCTCCCTCCCGTTGGCTAAACCCATCTGAAAACCAGTAGTCAAAATGACTGAGCAATCCCTCTCCTGTATATCTACCAAAAAAATCTGAAAACATTTATCCATAAAGATATATATGCTCCAATATTCAATGCAGCATTATTTACGGCGGCCAAGACATGGAAACAACTGAACTATTCTTCAATAGATGATTGAATAAAGAAGATGTGGCATATATATATAATGGAATACTATTCTACCATAAGAAAAGATGAAATAGTGCCATTTGCGACAAAATGGATGGATCTTGAGATTATTATGCTAAGCGAAATAAGTCAGACAGAAGTTGTAGAGAACCATATGATTTCACTGATATGTGGGATATAAAACTGAAAACAACAAAAGAACAAGACAAACAAACAAAGAAACAAAAACTCATAGACATACACAATAGTTTAGAGGTTACCAGAGGGTAAGGGGGGAGGGGAGATAGACGAGGATAAAACGCATCGAATATATGGTGATGGAAGGAGAACTGACCCTGCGTGGTGAACACACAATGTGATATACAGATGATGTATTACAGAATTGTACACTTGAAACCTATGTAACTTTACGAACCATTGTCACCCCAATAAACTTTAATTAAAAAAAAAAATCTTGGGTAGGGAAAGGTTCTGAGTAAAAGTAACCTTGACTATCAAAATGAGGTTTTGCACCAGCAAGCATTCCCCCTCAGTTTCCATATGCCATGGTTGTATTAATAAAATCTCATAGTACTCACCTTACCATTTCTGTGATTATAATATCGTGTGTGTTTGAAAAAGAAAGTTCACATGTACTCTCATTCAATCAATGAAATGTTTACACAAAATCAAGTAGTTATTTTCCCTACCTCTAGTCTTAGTAAAAGAAAATATAGCTGAGTGATGGCTTCTTTAGCCATCAGGGCTTTTATATACTTAAGACATTTAAGATGCTGTCAAACATGCCTCTGCTTCTTTAGACAAAATCCGGAATTTTGTTGGGAAAATAAAGGCTATAGGAGTTAAGGGGGGCTGATGGTGGTGCATAGATAAACTCTAAGTTACTACTTATATACATAAGCATGAACATTATATATACTTCTATACAGAATGTGGTTTTCTAATTTTAAGTAAAATGTCAGCTTCCCTGTTGTTTTGAAGTATATCTGAAATTCTGCCTTATGTTGCAAATTTCCTTTGTAACCCAGTTTTTCTGGAGACTTTGAAGATTTGACCATTATTTAACATTACTCAATAAAATATCGCATTGGCCTCTATTTTCAAATGAAAAATGAATTTTACAATTATTTTTAAAAAGCTATACTGAACATATGACTAGCTTTAGGCAATTACAACAACATAATCGAATGTGAGGCTGCTAGTTTTCTGGACACCTGTGTGCTATTTTAATGTCTTATGCTTCCCATAGTCTCATTTAATTGGTAGATCTGGGTGCTACTCCAGCCCCATGCCTGCTTTGGCCTACAGACATTATGATTATGTACTGTGTCAGTGGTTGAAATCCAGGATAAGCAGCAGCAGCATTAACTTATACAATTATTGCTTCATCCACACACTGGAAGGAAAGGGCAGCAGGTAACAAGACAGAACAGTGCTTTGGAAATTATTTCAGAAGCCTGGAGCAACAAAATGCTGTTATCTCAGATGCGCAGCATGGAATATGTCGGGTATAAAAAAATTCACCTTGAAGAAAACAATTAAAGTGTCTTTAAAACGACTGCCTTCTCTTTATTTGGGACTCACAAACTTTGTATCTGAGTGAATATCAGCGGTTGAAAAGTGTCCATAATGGAGAAATACTAAAAAGTTATGTTCTTGAATTTTGTTGCTTTTCAAATCAGAAATCTCTCTCATCCTGCCTAGAGTGTCTTACAAAACACACACGCAAAATCTTCCAGAGTCTGCCTGTAGTTAAGCACATCTGTCTCTTAGTTGAGGATGAGATTCAAACACATTTCAGAGCAGCTGGTTGTTGCCCTCCCAGGTGCTTTGAAAATGGGGAACTATATTGGCAGGACGCCCCCACCCCAAAGGTGTCTAAACTACCCCCTGAGTCTACTGGACTAAGCAGGCAGTAGAAGCATGAAGCCATGTGTGGTTTTTAATCACTGTGATCTTAGTCTTTGTGTGAGTTTAAAGATTAAGTCACTATAAAGGCGTGTATGTGTGTAGAGGGAGAGAAGAGGAAGAAAGTAGAGCTGAGTGATTATAAAGTATGGACTCTGGAGACAAATTACCTAAATTTAAAAAAAAAAATGTTTCTCTCTCTTAAGTCTCAGTTTTCTGCTCTGTAAAATGGAAAACCCAAAATATGACCTCATAGGATGGCCATGAGGACAGATGAACACAATAGCACAATGTATTGTATATACACTGATTCACTATCATAGTACTATGGTTATCAAGCTTTTGAACACAGCATTCCTTTTCCAATGGAATTGCAAAAGTAAAACAATAAGACAAGATAAAGTTGTAATAATGGCTCCCATTTTGTAAACATGTGTCAAGGCAATATTCTTTAAAATATGATCTATAATCCTAATGGCATTATTGGATATGGTATAGGTATTATTCTTCCCATATAGCAGGTAAGGTATCTAAGAACTATGACTCAGAGAACTTCAGTGCCTTGGCCATCATCACATAGGCTAAGGGGTAAAGCTAGGATTAAACATAATTTATATAATTTCAAATCCCCAATGTTCTCTCAACCATCTTGTGCTGCTACTCTTTCATGGAAAGAAACGGTTCTGTAATTTAGTAAAAAACCTTCTCTCATTTGGGACTGTTTTGCCCTGAGATCTCCCTACCCACTCTTCCTATCCTACCTCAGGGATTTTGCACTGATATAATTCCTCTTCATTAGTTGGTGAGTCTTTTTGTTTCAACTCTGTTAATTAACTTTTTGATTAACTCTGTTAATCTCCACTCGGTCTAACTCTTGATCTCCAGAAATGTGCCAAATGTGATTATACAATATTTATACTACTGCAACTTAATTGTAACTTTTCGAGAGAAAGAGAAAGATTGACTTTTGTGATAAAAAATGTCTGAATTTATAGGTAAATCTCTATATCTGTAGACCCTGATTTTTAAATGTTTATTACATGCCTAGCAATGGTCTGAGTGTTGTGGTTTTGTGTGTATGTGTGTGTGTGTCCCACTTCAGATGCCCAGGGTTTTCTTTTTTTTTTCATCTTACCATTCAATTTAAACATCTGTAGGTCCAAGAAATGCAACAACATAATGACAATAACACAGTGATCACATAGAAAGAAGAGGGTTGTCCTCTAGATCAAAGCTAGGGGTCCAGACACACTGGTGCATTTCAATTACTTGTGACATGTGTCATAGGGTTACCATAAATTGGTGGTAATAATAATAGTTCAAATACTGAATTTGGCAAACGATTACTATTTTCCCATAAATTAGAGTGGCTTCAAGGTTATCCCTCCAAATATATCCTTTTACTCATATGCATTTTGATATACTTCCTGGAGTAGGAAAGAAAAGAGGAGAGCTAGAACTAGTTCCCTAGTAATCAAGCTGGAAGCCCATTTGTTTCAATGTTCAGGGAAGTGGACCTCCTCATAAGAAATACGTTCAACATGGGCATGTGTGGCAGAAAAACAACAACAAAAAAACAAAAATAAAAAAGTTTGAGATAGTCTCCTCTAGGAACTGAAGACTGAGGCTAAGCAGGTCATTCCTTTCCAAAGATGCTCCCCATAACAATAATATGAAATAACAATACAGCCATTTAAATAAGATCCAAGATTCAAGGTATACATTTTTTTAATAACCTCTATGTTACACATTTTATAAGTATTCAATTCTTATTAGTTCATCTTCCACAATGTCTTCTGTGACAGACACTAGTAGTTGAGTATCCAACAAGCATCTCTCCATTCTTTCTTGATAACTAGACCCTGATTTTGTTGGAAATAATCCAAGTTTAATGATATCACTATGCGTTGGAACCACCATTAGCTGTATTTATTATGGTTTAAATCATTATAGCAGATTTTGTTACTTGCAATTAACAGCATTCGTCTTTTCATATACTATTGCCACTTCTCTGTGTCCAGCCCCTAATAATTCAAACAAAGGTGATGTCATCAGTCTCCTAGGTTGTGTTCTTCATGTCAACCATCTGGGAAACACTGGTTGCAGCAACTTCCCTCCAGCACTTTTTTTTTTTTTTAAGATTTTTATTGGGGAATTGGGGGGATGGGAACAGTGCTGGGGAATTGGGGGAAGGGGAACAGACAAGTT
>NW_017732071.1:588164-623096 GCF_001890085.2 Hipposideros armiger | reverse complement strand
CAGTCCTGCGACTCATGGCAGCCCAGCTCCAGGTTGAGCTGTTGTTCAGCATCTTAGCTATGGAGGGCAGTGTCACTGGCCCTCCTATGTGGGATCCGAACCGGGGCCCTCTGGCATCCCAAGCGAGTTCTTAACCATCGCGCCACTCGGCCGGCCCCCTCCAGCACTTTTGTTCAGGAACATACAGACCCTCCTTACAATGGGCCTCACACCGTGGCACTCACTTTTGCACTGGCTTCCTCTTAATCGCCTAGATCATATGTTTACTTAGAATGAGCACTCCATTGCTATTGCTCACATGTACCTAGTTCATTCTGCCTCCACAATTTGAATCCCAAACTATTTTACCTATGGAACCATGCCACACTCACCTGATTCATATCTATTTCCAACTCTAAAATCCAGGATTGAAGGCAAAGTGATCTGTAACTTCAATGAAAAACAGTACCTGTAGGTATGGATCCAAGCAATATGATATTGAGATATTGTTCAACATAACTCTGAGAGAGAAACATAAAAACATGGACAGAGAAGCCACTAAAAAAAGGAGAGAATGAAACTCTGGGAGAATGGAAAGAGGTCAAGGCACAAATGTTGCATAAAGGAACAAAGGCAAGCTTACTTGGGAGTGAAAGAGTTTAGTTAGACCCCAGGGGGTCAGAGTTTTCACCTGGGAGAACATTGATTGGGGACCAATAAAAGACAATCATTTTAGGAGCTACATGGCTTTTTAGAGCAGAGACTGGGGCCTACCATTGCACAGAACTGGATATCTCACTACCCAATAGAACCACAGCATCACTGAGAGGGAACAGACTGCCCAGTGGAGACGTAGCAATGCCAGCAAGTTATCCATGTTTTAGTGTGCATGTGAATATACCTCTAGTACATTCTCATTAGCTGCTGAAGTCACAAGAGTTGTACAATTAAAATTTGAGTTATTCCTGCCAATATAATACTATATGTAACACTTGGGTTCTTTAAGCCTAGAAAATGTGGGGCTGCAACATTAATCTTTTGCCCTAAGTATGTATCTTTGAACATGCTTTCAATTCTTCGAAAATATATATACCATTCAAAGGAAGAATCAAAAATTTTTTTGCAAGGAGAAGATAAAATGCATTTTGTTAGGCTTGCTTTACTTTCAGAATTGTCAGAAATAAATTTATCAATTCCATGAGGATAATTCATACTAACTTGCATTTGTGTTTTCTTTATTTCATGGTTCTACTTATAATCATGTCATGTTTCTGAATTGTTCTCTTTTAAGATATCTGGTAATTATGTCTGATTGTGTTGTTTTATTCAAATTAAGCAGAAGTGACAAGGTAATTTATCTTATGACAGAACCTTGGAAAATTGAAAAGGCTTGTTTTTTCATTTTATAGAATTTTTATTCAAAATGTTATCACACATATAAGGAAAGCCTTCCTTAACAATGGTACAGCCAATGCAGCTCAAGTAATCCTAAACATACTTGATGCTAACATTTCACAGTTTTTAATTATTTTGTCCTTTTAGTTCAACAAAATGATTGGGTATATCTCAGGGTCATGGGCAACATTCACTATGATTTATGGAAAAGCTTTTGTACTGAAAATAGAATCCTAGGGATATCTCCAGTGGGTGACCTTCTATGGGTAATGATACAATAAAGTTATAGCTCAGCCTTCATGAATACATATTTTACTGGAACTGATCAAGAAGGGAGGTGAGTTGTGGAACAGATAGTTAAGAGTTCAGATAATTAAGTTTTACAACAGCATGGGAAATAAAGTATCAATCCTGCTTCTTTATCCAGACACCTGATACATCTTGGCCCCAGGCGTTATAATTTAATGTCTAAAATGTTCATTCACCAAGACAGACACATGACTATTTCCAGTTGTCTTATAACAACAGTAAAACTTTCATTAGAGAGTTTACAACTGGATTTAGAAGTGAGACTACTCTGATGGCTCAAATCTAGATTCAATAATAACTAAGTGCTGATTAGTATTTTCAATTTATTTAAATTAGCTATTTGTATCTAAATTAATGCAATTAGAGGGCAGGTATGTACTGTTAATGTCCAAATATTTTGGTCAAATAACTGTTTCAAATGTTTACAAATCATGTAACCAAATTTATTCATGAAATAATAAAGTTGTTTTAACATTATGAAAGGGAATACATCTGGAGATTTCCGAAGCCATTGAGCTATTTTGAATTCCCCGCTACTTTCATTTGGATCAGAAGTAGGCATCATTTCTTGGACATATCTATAACTTCAATTAAGACTTATACACTGAAACATTCCACATTTCTAACTTCAGCCGTGACATCTCTTTTGGATTCCATTATTATATGTTCAATTACCTCTTAGACATTTACATATGGATGTGCTCCAATAACCTAAAATGCAACCCACACCTATATCCCACGTTCTTCCCAGGTTGATAGCATAATGGTTAACAGTGATTAAAACTATATTTTTTAGAAGAAAATGGCCTATGTTCAAAACTCGTCTCTGCCACTTATTAACTGAGTGAACATGGATGATTTATTTAATCTCTGTGTACCTTAGTTTTCTCACCTGTAAACAAGTATAATAATTATATGTAATAAAGTTGTCATGATAATTAAATAAGAGATATACTACATATGCATATTAAATATTTGGAAGACCACCTGGCACATAGCATGCATGAGATATAAATGTTTAACTACTAATATCATAGCCCCCAAATCTGTGGCTATTCTGCTCAGTCACCAAAAATGTATTCATGTTATTGCCTAATCTCTCTCTTAAATCTAAACACCCTTCTTAGACTTTATGTCCACTTCATTAATTCAAGTCAATGTCCCTTTTATGTGAACCATTGAAATAACATCTCATTAGTCTCCTAGACTCCCCTCCCCCTTTAATGAACTCTCCAAACTGTAGATGGAATTATCTTTCTAAAATATAATTCTGATAATTACTTTCCTGTTTGACACACTCTAGTGAAGCGTTAAGTAATCATAGAATAAAGTCATGCATATTGAGTATGTTGCATTCTCAAATAACTTTGCCAACCTTATTTTCCACCAATCCAACTACTCACAGTTCCTTTCTCATAACAATAATGAACTGTTATTTATTCTTACCAGGAAAATAGAGACATGAAAGTAAAGATGGAGGATAAACCAAACTCTAATTGTATTTGGTTATTGGCTCACATTTAAGGGGTGATTACAGTTTTAAAAGATTCTAGAGAGATGACTATCATTTTCTTTGATTTCATGGATCTAATACATTATGACACTTTGCAAGCATGTTTGCCATGCTGGAATAACCAAAATAATCAATGGAAGGGAACTGCCAATTTACTGAAAGAAGGCTCAGATTTACTGCCCTATATCAAAAGGAAACACATCTACAGCCTCTTTTGATGCTACCTCATAGAAACCAAGAACATTTTAAATAAAGGGAAGCTGCTGATTAAAATCCTCTATCAAGGAATTTTTTAATATGTTTAAGGTAAACAATGGTCATGAGCAGTCTCAGTAAGAATGCTCTAATTGGAGTAACACAGTTATTCCTGGGATGAGTTTGGAAAATGCATGGCCCTCTGAATTTATTTGAATGCTATCTTCTGGAGTATTTGACTTCATTAAAACTGGACTCTGAATGTTCTGTCCTACTTTCCTAACTTTGATACTTAAATATGCTTCATAAACCACTTGAAACCAAAACATGGAAGTCTGTGTTTAACCTAATGGCATCAGAAAGACCATATATATTTACTTCTGAGTTTCTCAACAGAATTTTACTCTCCCTTCTATGTCAAAGCGATGATGCAAAACATGACTGATGTCATGAAATGACTGGTCACCTCTATAAACTTGACACTGTTTATTGGGAGCAAGAAGGCAGTAAGATCACTGGAGGCATAAAGGGTTTGGTACAGTCTTGACAGAAGAAGCCTGAATTATAGCCTTTCTCATTTATGAAGTTTCCAAAGATTTCATCTAATGATCTTCTTGGACCCCAGCCCTAAGTTTATTTAACCTTTGTGTCAATATCCAAGATATCCACACCTTTTAGGTCTTGCTCACCCCAGAAACCTGTGCTAATTCCCTACAGATCAGGGGCTGATAAGGTATCATTGCTAGGTAGGTCACTGGCTTGACATTGAGTCTCTTTCCCTGCCACCATATCACTAGCTTGGCCCCTTAGAGTCCTCATAATTGTGTTCTGACTTCTGATCTGTAACTGGAAGCCAACATAGACTAGTAGTAAGGATTTTGAACCACAAGTCAAGAGACTAAGTGTTTAATGTTCACTTTGTCTACTGAATAATTGTCTCCTATTTATTGCACTTCTCTGAGTTCAAATTTCTTTGTTTCTGCAGTATGTGGATTGGATTGATTTATTAAGGTCCTATCTATCTATCTATCTATCTATCTATCATCTATCTATCTATCTATCTAGTTTATATTTTAGTTCAAGCTTTATTTATTTTGTTTTGTTTTGTTTTGTTTTATTGGGGAATTGGGGGATGGGAACAGAGCTGGGGAATTGGGGGAAGGGTAACAGACAAGTTGCTGTCATTTTGTTCTTCAGTCTAGTTGTGGAGGACATTGCTTCAATGGCCCAAGTTGGCACCATCATTGCATTCTTCCCATGCAAGGCAGATCGGTTGCCGCTTCTGGACGGCCACTCACTGCGGCTGTTGGCTGCTCACGCTGGCTGCTGGCTACACACGGTAGCCCATAACAACCCACTGCAGCAGGGGTTGCAGCCTATGCCGTCGCAGGTGACTCACGGCAGCCCAGCTCCAAGTTGAGCTGTTGTTGAGCATCTTAGCTGTAGAGGGCAGTGTCACTGGCCCTCATATGTGGGATCCAAAACGGGTCTTCTGGCATTCCAAGCCAGCTTTTAACCAATGTGCCACTTGGCCGGCCCGGTCCCATCTATTTTAACAAAGCCAAATGTTAATTACTACCTTTTTCTCTAGGTTGACCCACAGGCACTTAAAATTATGAGAGGTGACAGGACGCCTTTCATGAAATTCTGTTTTCCTCATTATAAGGAAGGTAAGTAGATAGATAGAAATGAGCAGCAGGAGAGACTTAATCCTGGTTAGAAAGCCCCTTGCTACAGCTCCTACTTGGGTTAAGACCCTGGCAACTGCCCAGAAGAATTCCAGGCTTACATACACTTCTAAATCAAAGAAATGTATTGTTAAAAGCCAGAGAAGGGGGGAATCCATCCTGCTTATCAGAGTACACATCCTGTTTGTCAGGATCACTGATACCTTACCAGCCCATCAGGACTCCAGGTTTTCACATACCCCAAAGGAATGTGTTTACACATTCCCCTAAATGAAAGAAATGCACTGCTAAATGCCAGAGGACTAGGTATCCCAGCGGAAGAAAGAGAGAGAGATAAGAGAGGGGAGAAGGGGAGGCAATTCTACCCATAGAAATAAACGCCTTCCTGCAATGTAAGGTGAGGCTGCTTCCCTCTCTTGGGTTAGTCTGCTCCATGTCTCCGAGTGTTCTCTCTTTTACTAATAAACTTCTGCTGTTCATGTTGCACAAATTTTGTCTCTTGATTGAAGTCTTTCATTCACGAAGACAAGAACCGAGATTTCAATGTCATTTCCTGGTAAACAATAGGATTATAGTCCCTATAAGAAGAAGAGCTATAGTTTTCCCTCTCCCTCTCCCTCTCCATCTCCTTCTGACACCCACTCAGTCTACTCTCTGAGGACACAGCAAGAAGGTGGCCAGCTGCAAGGCAGGGAGAGAACACCATCTCACCAGTAACCAGTCAGCCAGCACCTTGATCTTAGACATCTCAGCCTCTGGAACTGTGAAAAAAATAAATTTCTATTGTTTAAGCCACCTGGTCTATGGCATTTTGTAATGGCAGCCTGAGCTAAGACATCACATATGCTACATATTCTCCTGAGTTAACAGAGGTGCCTAGGACATAATCCTATATGAATGTTTTACCCTCTCCTTGGCATTTACTAGAATAACTACATCCTAGCCTAATGTAATTCTGAGTCTACACTATCCCAGGTGTAACCCTTCCAAATTCTCAATGAACAAATCAATTAACAAAATATCACCTATTTACATATACATTAGGTTCTCAAACTACTCTTATTATAGCACACTTTGGATAACATAAACAAGCAAGAATGTACTAGAGTATTCTTATTTGATGAATTGGGTAACTATAGGATCTTTTTTGCTTCAGTAAGATTATATGCAATAAAACACAGTTTGGTAGTGTTTTGAGCAAAAGTAACTTGGACACCAAGTCTTTTATCTTGATCAATAAAGGGGGCACCTTGAACTAATCTGGTGGGGAATTATCTATTGTTCATGGAAAAAAAAGTCAAATGGAATTGGGCGTCAGGTTTTTGTTGCTCAAACAATGTATTTGGGCACTATTAGCTGATAAAATTAATAACTAACAGAATATTCTAACCAAAGAAAAGACATTCACTTCTAGTTTATAATTTAATTTTATTTGACAAAACTTAATATTTCCCTTAATATATAAAGAACATTTCTATTTGTAAGAAGTGGGACCCTAAAAAAGTACTGTGTTGTAAAAAGCCAGGCAGACTGCAAAATTAAATATGGAATGTACTTGCTCCTTGCACTTCTAAACTAGAAAAAATTTTAAAGGTCCTATTCAATATTATTTTATAAAAATAGGGAACTGGGCATCCAGTAATTGAGATGTAGTATTATATTTGATCCTACCTAGCCCCATATTAGTCTAAAACATGAATGATCTCTACAGCATGGACATTTATAGCAGTCAGCCTCACCAACATACCAGAAACCTAGCAAAATATATTATTTTACTCTATGTTTTAATATATGCATGGCCAATATACATTAAAGTGCTGTTAGGGATTTTGTTAGGCAACCTATACTTCCCCTCTGATGAACATATCATTTAGAACAGACTAGATAGGATTTGGCACAAATGGATGAGTAGTGAATATTTATTCAGAAAATATGTGAGTTCATTTTACTTAGAAACCTTGGTTGTACACACATGGGGTTTTAGCAAAAACAGAATTTAAGTTCATTGGCATCTACCCCTGCAGCAGAACAAATTTTATCTGATTTAGGGGCCACAGTCTAGGTATCGCAATCTTTTATACAGCAAAATATTGGTATTTCCAGAATCCCAATCAAATTTTGGGATGGTAGCCTATTCACAAATTAATTTGTGAAACTTGGAATGCTTTTTACAAAGAAAGCAATAGTATATATACATGGTAGAATGCTTTCTCAGACTGTCCATTAAATTTTTCTTGCTTAACTCATGTTATATATAAAGTATTTATCATGATTATAATAAATCCTAAAATAATAATTTGTATTATGAATTCATTATCATATCAAATTTTTTACATCATTATCACATCTATTCCTGCAAACAAAACAAAATAAAACGAATCCTATGGGATATACAAAATTGAAATTCTCATTTTATAGACTAGAAAAGGAAGTTAATTATCTTCCCCAAGACCACAAATCTAGTCAAGACTTACAGCTAATGTTTACATAATTTAAATGCACAGTAAGCAGTGCTGATTATGTGCTAAGCATGACTAAAAAACTTTACAAATTTAAATAATCTGTCACTGTCCAACCTCCTATTTTGTATTAATATTTTTATTAAATTGATTCTAAAATTTCCTTCACAAATATGATTGTAGTTTATTCCACCTGCTTGAACCTTAATCAAACACACAGTCTTGAAATGTCTTAAAATAAAGGAACAAAACCAACAAATAAAGAAACAAAAACTCATAGACACAGACAATAGTTTAGCGGTTACTGGAGGGTAAAAGAGGAAGGAGGTGGTAGATGAGGATAAACGGATCAAATATATGGTGATGGAAGGAGAGCTGACTGTGGGTGGTAAACACACAATGTGATATATAGCTGATGTATTACAGGATTGTACACTTGAAAGCTATGTGACTTTACTAACCATTGTCACCCCAATAATTTTTTATTAAAAAGAAATGTTTATGACTTGCCTCAATGGGGAGAATGTAAAGGGGTAAAGCACATTTGGGAAAGGCTCAAAACCTGTTTATGACTTATTTTGAGAACTGGTATTTCTGGATCCCTCCATTTTAACATGGAATGTTCATTCATATACTTCCCTATCCCAGAACTTCCATAACCTGCTTTTTTGTTTATTTATTTAGATAGTACAGAAGGATAAACACGTTTGGCATACGTAGATCTTTCAAAGTGTCAAGGAGTAGATTTTATTTAGGTTTCAGCAAACTCTATACTCACCCATTCAATTTTCATTAAAGCAAGCTGATCTTAAAATCATTAAAATCAAATTATGGGCAAAATGAAGGGCAGGCTCTCTGGTGGCCTGGAGGGCAGTTGGAGAGGCACTAGAACTTGAGGATGACAGTAAGGACGCTGCCATTGACAGAAGAGTGGAAATAGGGAGGAACAGCCCTACACATTTGTTTTCATTGTTGCTTTCTTTTTTCCTCACCAATATGTCTTCCAATCTGAACTTACAGGGAGAAGTGAGAGAGTAAGAACTAAAATTATATTTAGGAGAGATGAATTTTAACACTAAGCTAAAATACGTTATTCATTTACTTAAAGAATATTTAGGTTTGAGAGACATTGAAATACACTGGTGAAGAGTGAAAGCTTTGGAGTCAAAAAGCCTAGATTGGAATCTTGGGTCTGCCACATGCTAATTATGTCACCTCCTAGGCCAGTTACTTAATTTTTGACTCAGGTTTTAATTGGCAAAGTGGTGATAATAATAACAGCAATCTCATAAAATTATTTTCAAGATTAAATCAAATAATACATGTAAAAAACCTTACAATACTCTCTAGTATATAGCAAGCCCCAGGAAGCGTTAACTACTGTCTTTTTTTTTTTTTTTTGCTATTGGTAATATAATGTTATTTTTAAATACCCATCATGCTGTAGATGCTAGGGTGATAGTTTAACACAGAGATCTATATGAACCATAACTGCACATATACACTCAAATATTACTGATGGGATACCCTAAGGGGAAATAATGCCATATTCTAAAATAACATAGGAAAAACAAAATCTCCAAATGACCTTACATCAAACCCTCCTGCTGCATGCTGCTCGCAGGGTGAAGGTGAGGCTGGCAGAGTGTACCTTTCTATCAGGACTTCCATTTACACTGGCTCATGGGCCCACAGATAAGAACAATAGAGAAGCCCTGGAGGGTGTAGGCATCATGAACAGGTTCCTGCTTTATGATCTCATGTCTTTATAGAGCAGGAACCTCTTTATAAAGCATCTGAGTGAACTTAGGGGTTAGAAAGACCTGAGTTCTCCCTCTGGCTTCATCTTACAATAGGTGTGTGAACATGGACAAATTATTGACCTTCTGAGACACAGGTGCATCATTTGTAAGATGAAGGTAATACTTACACAGTAGGCAGATAATAACTAAAGGAGATGATGTATATAAAACGCAGTGCCTTACATATCATGAGACTTTAGCCAATTACCTATTCTTACATTATTATATCCGCACTTTAAATTGGAAAATTAAGGACAAATTTACCTTTCTTCAAAAATTAATTTTGTGCGTATGTACATATGTGTATATTTTTATATTCAGGGAATACAAAAGGTTATTCAGGCAAATACCCTTGGTATTTGTCCTCAGCAATCATTGCCAAAACAAAATCCTTTTTATTTGAGAAGCTCTTCAAAGTCTGAAATGCTGGCAAGAGCAGATTCTTAAGCCTCTTGTATGAATTAGTAGACCATCATTCTCAGCTTTCAGATTACTTTTCCAATATAGACCACAAACAGTCCAAATATCTACCCTGACCCCTCTACAGTGGAAATAAGCTGGGGTTGTTCTGCAGCCTCATTCATCACTTTCCCCTTTCTTTTCAGCTCACTCCCAGGCAAATGATGGCATTGTACCTGGCATGGCTGGTGGTCCCAGGTGGAGAAGCAGATGTATAATGGACCTATTTGAAACTGCTACATTAGAGAAAGAGCTCTACAAACAAAATTAGTAAGGCAATGCCGAGGGTTGCTCTTCCTTCTGTTCCATCATAGTTTATCATCCAGAAAAAGGAATTGCTAGGTAAACTGTGGAGGAGAACGATTAACTGGGGAGGCAAAGCGGAGGAGTTTAGTAGCAGCCTGGATATTGCCCAGGGAGAGAGAATGCAAATGAAGGCATTCAGCTTGTGTGTCCCATAGTAAGCTATTCAGCTAGTGTATGAAAGGTTTCAGGTTGTCCCGCAGATACAGACAAGAAACTAAATATTGACTCAGCAAGAGCTCAAATGGGAGACCTAATTAAATTAAATGGTACTAAGGGGAGACTAGCTTTATAGACTGCAGCAATTAGTTAAAACACAAAAGAGATGAAATAAAGGTAAAAAAAGTATAGTAATAACCAGGCAGATCTATCTATCTATCTATCTATCTATCTATCTATCTATCTATCTATCTATCTATCATCTATCTATCTATCTGTCATCTATATATCTATCATCTATCTATCATCTATCTATTGATATACATATACACATGTTCTTATATGTGTGTGTCTATACACACACACACAGGATACCAAAAAAATGCATACACATTTTGAGAAAGAAAAAAATATATTAAAACTGCAATACTCAATATATACTGATAACAAAAGAGGAATACAAGTCACGTTTGACTTCTGCAATTACAAGAGGTGCTCAAAGTGGTTAAGATCAGCATAATTTTAAACAGTTTTTTCCTTTCTTATAATGTGTGTGTGTGTGTGTATATATATATATATATATATATATATATATATATATATATATATAGAGAGAGAGAGAGAGAGAGAGAGAGAGAGAGAGAGAGAGAAGACATGAGCAAATGACCAATAGTTCAAAGGCTATCATTGGATCAATTCTGAAAACTGAGTGTGGATGTTGCCATAACCATAAGTAATCAGTAAATCAGATGACTTTTAGGTAAAGTCTGACACTGACACATGCATCGTCATACTAGTTGTAATTTTATGTAATCTAATGACTGGCCATGTGCAGAAATGCTTTAGGATAATTCCCTTTCCGTGGAAGAACATGATTAAGATCTCACAGGGGATAGGAGTAACACTTCTGAGCTCTGGAAGTGCTGTGTTGCAGGTTGCACTGCAGAAGGAATGTGTGTGAAGGGCAATGAGGTTGACTCAAGACTACTCAGCACACAATGTTTTATTTCAGAGTACAATGCTGGAAACCTGTGCTAGCATGTATGTGAATAGAAGACAGGTAAAGAAGGACCCTGATATCATCTCTGTGATGCCAAAGCCACTATACTGAACATCGTAGGTGGCAGAGCCCCTCCTATATGAGAGGGAGCTGGGGGATGGAGATGGAGAAGGAAGAAAACAAACCTCTCCTTCCTTGTTCCTAAGCTCTCTGAGCCTTAGCTCCTCATTTATAAAATGGAGATAACAGTAGGATTTACCTCAGAGCATTGTTGTGTATATATTATAGTTAATATATGTAGGGGATTTAAAATGATGTCTGGTCATTAACAGCTCAATAAATGTTAGTTACCATTGTTATCATTAGTCTCAGAATCATCACAGAAGTGTACAATAAGAACCTTGTGCTAGAAAAGTTTCCCATCTGCACAAAGTGCAAAATAGGGACCCTGAATCTGCTCAATTTTCCATTCTTGCTGAAGCTTCTGTGCCTCTCTGTTGGACAACTTAGCATTACATGTATTTGCTTTAGAATCAGAGGACTGGGTTTAAGGCCTTGCCTTGCCTCTTAATAGCTTTGTGATCTTGGAGAAGTTTCTCAACATCTCTAAATTTCAGGTTCCGTATCTGTAACAAGTAACAATACTAGCTATTTCAGACAGCCTTTTTTTTGGTAGGGATTATGAAAGCAAATCCATTTCAAATACTTAGGATGGTGCCTAGCATTAATAAGCACTCAATTTCATGTACATATACAGACAGATATACATTTATATTACATATATGGTTTACATATATAAGCTATACTTACATGCATGCACACACACACCACCTTTTATTCTGTTTCTGTCTCTGTCTTTCTCTCTCTGTCTTCCTTTGTCTGTCTCTGTCTCTGTCTGTATCTCTCTCTCACACACACAAGCTATGCAGGAAAAATGTTTATGGGTCTATATTGGTACTATTCCTCAATCCAAACAGGCCTTTCTTAATTTATTATTTAAAACTTTACCTTGCATTTTAGGGAAAACTATATTTTCAGCTCAGTTTCATAGTCCTGTTCTCCTCTCCATCTAACCAAATTCTTCCAATTCTTTGTTATTCTTTATTATTGAGCTCAAAGTATCTGTAAAATTCTTTAGATTATTCAAACCAGGTACTTGTTTTGCTGCAGATCTTTGGCATCTTTTGCACAAAACATTTATTTGTTTACTAATTCTGTGCTGTTTTTAAAACATTTCTGTAACATACTGGACTGTTGTATGTTGCCCACCATCTTAAAATCTAGTTCTATCAGAAATGTTAACCTTGCCAAAATGGCACCCCTGACTTTTGGGGTAGCTGAAGTTCACTCTGTTTTGCAATTGAATAAATCTGAGCATGTGACATTTGCATAGACACTCTAACATTGAGTAAAAATATCTCTATGCCTGATCTTTCTTCAAATCTAAGGGCTAAATGTCTCCACTTGTATTGGCAAGAAGTAGATTAAAGTCTGATTATCTGTCTGAAGATCTTCACATTGTGGTGAGTACAGTTAAAGAGAGCCTAAGATTGACTTGGTGCATTTCTTGCATTACTCATCAGCCACATGTGGATCAAACCCTAACGTTGACATACTCATAGAGCAAAGATGCTTTTTTCTTCCTCAAAGCTCATGTGAAGTGCTGCTACTCAAGGAGGGATGGGCGATAAGCCATTTTATGAGATGCAGAGGAAAGGAGGTGCACTGAAAGGAGAACATTTTCCTAAGCTTCTTTCTTTAAACTTAATTCAAAATAAACTTTTATAACAATTAGATGAAATATATCACTTCATGGTAAAGTTATTGTTATCCCATATTAAGTGGTACTTTACTATTCTGATGATGATGACGACAACGATGACTACTACTGCTAGTACTACTACTAGTACCAGTTAATATTTAATTAGCACCTTCTATATTCTAGACAATATGATGAAGCACCTGACACGCAGTAGTTTGTTTCTCTCCTAGAAGGTATTTATCAGCCAGTGGGTAACTCTTCTGTTCTTTCCTTTCCTGGTACAGAGAGGATGGAGGCCTCATAGTGAGATTCCAAACAGTACAGAAGCCCTGCTTCTGAATAACAACGTAGAGAAAAGCTCCCTAACAATATGTGTCAAGTTTAAATGTGAGCAATGTAAAAACTTTGTTATTTTAAGCAACTGAAAATTTGGAGTTGTTTATTATGACAGCAGAGCCAACCTCATTTGATAATTCAATGTTGTTGTCTAGAGAAACTTCTCCTATTTTTTTTCAATTGCACAATAGATATTTTTTTCATGCTATGTGATATAGAACCTGAGGCTGAACTAAAAATGATTCATCTTCGTGCAGAAGAGTAGTGGATTTGTACTCTACATCCGATTGAAAGTATAAGTGAAGTCCCTAAAACATTCATGAAAGTCCATTTTGTTATTAGCAATAAGAAATAATACCACGCCTGTGTGCACACACATATGCGCATGAATGAACACACACAGACACAGTAGTGGCTCAATGTTTGAAATGTATGAGTGATATCTAAAGGGCATGTATCCCTTCTGAAAAAACACAGAACTTTATCATAAAATTCAATCATGAAGTGCCTGTGACCCAGGGTTGACAAAAACTTTCCCGAGACACCTACTATTGCAGAGATGACTTAATGCACTTGTCCCCCTATGGTTGTCAGTGATATTTACTTATTTATTTTTTGGATCAGCGACATCACCAGCAAGCAGCATTTCTAGGCTGTATTATCACAACTCTGCTTAAAAGCTTTCACTAAATTGAGATTTAATGTTGTAACGTCAGGTTTTATTGAGAGTCAATATAAGACATGTCCATTTGAACATTTCTGTCTTTACAGACTCCAAAGTTAGGACATTATTCATCATGTTACAAACTGTTACACAGATAATGGCCACACACAATATACTGATCTTTAAATTTGAAGCCTGATAAATTTTTCTCTCTTTAAAGAAATGTCTATACTGTCTATCCTCAATGAGAACCATATACTATGCTTAATAATTAATTTTTGGTTGACTATAACTAGAGTAATTGATTTAGCCAAAAGCTTTATAATACCCCCTTCTTTAATTTTCCACTAAAACATCTTTTTAGCACCGGTTTTTATATTTAGTTTCTAATTTAAATTTTTTTTTGATTAACGAAACTGCTACAATTTTTTTCAGAAGCAGGAAAAATACAAATTCTACTTGAAAATTAACATTTCCTATAATGATTTATTTAGTCTTGCTTGTCTTTTCTTTCTAACTGAATTCTGTGAGAACAAGGACCTTCTTTACTCATCTCTGTATGTTGTTAAAGGGCAGCCAAATGAGTATAAATATATGTGAGTGTGGAGCAACACAAAGAGCTCCGAAACAAGAGCTCTTTCACTCCATCACTTACTAACCATATGACATTGCAAGTTACGTTCATTTATTAGCCTTAGTTTTCTTGTCAACAAAATACTGCAAGTGTACTTGTAGCATTGTTGAGGGGATAAAATAATACATATAAATGTGTCAGTAAGAGTGGGGTATTCACCAAGTTCAGAAAATTCTACCATCACCTCTTTCCAGTCTACAAAGAAAGTGACAGTAAAGAACACAATGATGGTATCATTTGTCTCTTGAGTTGGTACATTGAAAGGGAGTCTAAAAGTTGTGCAAGTGGTTTACGGAAGTCATATTCTCAGGAGAAGGGTAGAAAAGGAGGAAGAACATGGTGTGTGAGGGTAGAGGTAAATAAAAACATTAGTTTCATCCACTGATCGGTTTTGGCCTAATCTCATAGGGGACTGTGAAATTGTACAGCAGAGTTGGTTCCACTTTTAGGCAAAAAGTCTGGCCTTTTGTAGCCTCCTCTCAGTTAGTCATTGGCTACAGGTTTCCAGGGCATGTAGGGGTGTTGGTGTATAACCATCAAGATAGGGTTATTCCTGTTTGGCTGAGGACAATTATTGGGTTGTTGGAAAATCATGACGTATTTTTATTGTTTTCTATGTTTCTCATTGCAAAAATGTGTCATGACTTTTTCAACAACCTAATACTTAGGTAAGGGAACAGCTGTGAGATATTAGCAGCCCACACTTGCAATAGCTGGGTGATGGTTGAACTACCAGGTAAGAGGGTCTTGCAGGAGTAGCAACATTCATGACAGCATTCTTAACTTTTCCTTAATTTTTACCTTCCCTTAGGCCAATGGTTCTTAACCAGGGACAATTTTGCATTTAGCCATATCTGGAGACATTTTTGGTTATCACTGCTGGGTGGTGGAGAGACAATGGCATCAAGTGGGTAGAGTCCAGGGATACTGCTAAACATTTTATGATAATTTTTTTTTGTTGGGAGAGGACAGTACCCCACTCCCAACAGATAAATATCCAGCCCCAGATTCCAAATGACAACAGTGCCAAGAATAAAGAAAAACATAAAAGTCAATATTCACTGTTCTTTACTAAAAGTTATTGATTTGCTATTAATACCATTCAGACTTTACTAATCAAAGGAGGAAAATGTGGGATTGTACTGATTTTTCTAGGGAACACAAACACACACACACCACAAATACACTCCCATAGGAACTTTTATCTTGTGAATGCAACTAGTATTACTTCATAATTTGCAACAAGCATAAATTCAGCATTGAGTCATGAACTAAAATGGCTATCTTTGCAAATGTCACTCACACTGTCTTGTGCCTTTTTTCACATCTGCTTTCAATTCTGCTTTTACCCACACCTTTATGGATTTTGATGCCAGTATTTTGTTGTCCTAGAATCTTTAGCTCCTTGATTTTAATTTCTCTCTGTTTTTCTTCTGTGCCTTTTCTCCCTGGCTTCCATCTGAACATCAGGATGTTTGCTTCCAGCTCTGCTCTTTTCCTTCAGCTGCACTTTGTCTAATGGAGAATCTGGAACCATCCTATAGCTGTCAAATACATCTTGTTCACTTTCATGAAATAGTCTTGTTCATTAAGTCTTAAATTCTTCCAATATTTTCCTTTTAAATAATATGAACCTACTTGATGTACAAATCAGAATATGGCAATTATTACAAGGAGTAAATATAACAATAGAGGTTCTCACATCACATTTATATTTTTCATCTTTTCCCCCTCCATTTCTTTCCTTATCAACGTGTGTGTGTGTCTGTGTGTGTGTGTGCATGTGTGTATGCTTCATCAGATGTTTTATCCTCCCCATCACTTAATTTTCATAAAACAAATCACTGCTGTTCTGTAAGAAATACCACAACAGTTTCAGTAAAGCAATGCCAAGTCAACCCTATAATCATAGACAATGTAGAGTACTATTTTTACATGCACGTTTCATTTTCCTCTGGATCTGAAATTATCAGGTAATTCCTGAAGCATCTGATCTCATTCTCACTGATATACACTGTTTTAGCAAAATTCTAGAAGCATTTTTTTAAAATAAGTAAAAACAAAACTACTTGTTATGTCGTAATTTGTCACTTGGTACTGACAGGGAAATTTTGGAAAGAAACTGGGAAGGAAAAGGGACAGCAAAAGGAAATACAATCAAGGATTCTGAAAAGATGGTTGAATAGGAATTACCAGAAATCTGTCTCCCCACCCAGACCACAATTGTACTGGTGGAATCTGTCTGACGTAACTATTAAGGGAGTCTGGAGTTTATTGAAGGCTTGCAATTTCCAGAGAAAGGTTCGGAAGGCACATTATAGTTAATCTCTATCAATTTCAGTTCTTAGCATAGTCTGAGCTATCCATTCCCTACTCTTTAGCCACTTGGCAGGCAGCTTTGCAAGTGTTCCTTGGGCAGCTTGCAAGCAATGTGTGAGAGCCAAGGTCAACAAAATGAACCATGTCCTCTAAATATCACGAATCTGTTCCCTGATCACTGGTTACTGTTCCTCATCATGGAAATGCAAACAAACAGGCAGCTACCATAGTTGTTACACCTACCTTTATTGTTGCAAACCCTTTGCACTCTGGCTGAAGTGACTTCCAGGGGATTTAAAGGTCCAGTACCATCATTTATCTACTTTATTTTTCTCTTTTTCCTGTTTTGGAAGCCTAACATTGAAGACTAGGACATTCAAAAGCAGAAACATACACAGGGAAAATTATAAAGTCACTATGCATGCCCTGGGAAGGTGCAAGCTCAGAAAAGACCTGAGAAGACTTGGTTTACACTTCATGTGATTCTTGGCACAGAGATCTCCTTAAATGATCAAAGAGAAAAACAAAACAAAATTAAAAACCCCACAAACAAATAAATGGAAAGCAAACAAACAAACAAAAATATAGCAAACCCTGGGAAAGGAAGACTATCTGGTTTCCAGAGTTATCATATTATTCAATTCAAATGTCCAGCTTAAAAAAAAAAAGCTGGATGTTCTATCCAAAGGAAAGAAAAAGAGAAAAAAAAATTACTGACAAAAACTTTCTGTGATAAAGGCATGACAGATGTATAAGAAAAAGACTTTAAAAGAATTGCATTAAAGATACTCAAAAAACTAAAGGAAAACATGGAGTAAGACAAGAAAATGATGTATGAACAAAAAAGAAATATCAATAAAGAGACGAAAAACATAAAAAGAAACCAAAAAGAAATTCTGGAATTAAAAAGTACAATAACTAAAATTAAAAAAAAAATCACTATAGGAGCTCCCAGTCCAGATGGCAGAGTAGCCTCCTACCACGACCACATCAAAAATACAACTAAACTATAGAACAACCATCATTGAAAATCATCTGACATCTACCTGAACAAAAATCCTATAATTAAGGATATACAGAAGAAGCCATATTGAGACTGGAAGGAGGGGTAGAGATTTGGTCCAGTCTGGCACCACAGCCATGTGTGGTGGTTAAAAGTCAGGAGTGATACCTTGGCTTTGTTGGTCCTCCCTGAGGAGGGAAGGTTAGCAGCTCCACACCAGGCTCCCTAGCCCAGAGTTCTAGTGCCAGGAGGAGAAATTCCCATAACTTCTGTCTGTGAAAACCAGCAGAGATTGTGGCTGAGTGAGACAGAGGGCTGCTGGAGTCCCAGATGTGCCTCTTAAAGGGCCTGTTCATGGACTTACTCCTTGATAGATTCACACATTATGAGCTCCAGCACTATCACAGCAGCTTGAAAGGCACCAGGGACATACGGGGAGGAATGGAATTGTCTGGTTTTAGGGCCAGGGCAGGAAGGGCAGCTTTCTCCCAGATAGAAGTGTTGGCAGAGGCCACTGTTCCTAGGTTGAGTCCCCTCCCCCCACCCAGCCTGCATATACAGACTAGCAGGTATCATATCTGAGCTTCCATCAACCTTGCTAACACAGCTTGACCTGTCCTGGCAATTCCCTGAGACCCCACCCCACCCAAATGTGGCCTACCCAAGCCACTTCCAATGGCTTTTCCATATAAATGGTCTGTCTTAGCTCATGCTACGGACTTTCTTAAAACACCTCAAAGGTTCACAAACCTCAAACAAGCAACATGCAGCTTTGGTGTGCCTCATACCTCTTGCTAAGCAGCCCAACCCCAGCACTAATGGCAGCCAGGCTCAGATCTCTGCTTAGCCTCTCACAAGAACCTCTAAGCCCCAGCACAAGTTGTGACCATCTCAGGTCACTTCGTAGCTCATACCAAGTGGCCCCATGCAGGGCACAGACAGAAGCTGACCTTGGCCTGCAAGAGAGCCAAACAGGTTCCAGAACCAATAAACCCAGCAGACAACTTAAGATCACACTAGAGCACTACATATCTACCTCCACAAATGATACACCCAAGGGCAGACTGAGCAGGCACCAGAGCTCTGCCAAAGCAAATCTTGTTTCATAGGGTCAGCGCCTGCACAACAGCTCCTCCACTATAGTCTTGGCCAGTCCTCACAACCAATCAGCCTGAGGGTCAATCCCTCCCATTGATGTGCAAAGAGCAACCAAGGCTCAGCTACAACAACAAGGCACACACAACCCACACAAGGGAAACACCTGCAATGCCTGGGTCAGGTGACCAGGGAGACTGCCACTGGGCCCCACAGGACACCTACTGCCTAAGGCCACTCTACTAAGACTGCAAGACATAGCAGCTCTACATAATATATAGACACAAACACAAGGAGACCGCCAAAATGGGGAGACAAAGAAGCAAGTCCCAAATGAAACAACAGAATGAAGCTCCAGAAAAAGAACTAAACAAAATGGAGATAAGCAATCTACCAGATGTAGAGGTCAAAGCGCTGGTTATTAGGATGCTCAATGATCTCAATAAGATCTTCAACAAAGAGATAGGAAATATAAAAATGAAGATAGAAAACAGAACGAAGAACCAGTCAGAAACAAAGAATACAATAATGAAATGAAAAATATAATATATTAGCAATGATCAACAGTAGATTAAACAGAGAATTGAATTAGCAATTTTGAAGATAAGGTAGCAGAAAACATATAATCAAAACAGCAAAAGGAAAAAAAATCTTAAAAAAAAAATGAGGGTAGTTTAAGGGGCCTCTGGGATAAGATCATGTGTACCAACATTTGTATCATAGGGATACCAGAAAGAGAAGAGAAAGATTGCAAGGAATTGAAAACCTATTTGAAAAAAAATAATGATGAAAAAATCCCCTAATGTAGAGAAGAAAATAGATATAATATATAAGCCCAGGAAGTGCAGAGTCCCAAACAAGATGAACCCAAAGAGGCCCACACCAAAAGTTAAAGACAAAGAGAGAATAGTTATCTACAAAAGACAGATAAAGAGCTTCCCAGACAAGAAAAGGGTAAAGGAGTTTATCACCACCAAACCAGTATTACAAGAAAATGTTAAAGGGAAATTTTTAAGAAGAAGAAATAAAAAGATTAAAAATATGAAAAATAAAATGGCAACAACTACATATGTACCAACAATTAAATGTAAATGGATTAAATATTCTAATCAAAAGACATAGGGTGGCTGAATACATTAGAAAATAAGCCCCTTACCTATGCTGCTTATAAGAGACTCACTTCAGATTGAAAAATACACAGACTGAAAGTAAAAAGATGGGGAAAGATATTTCACAAAAATGGAAACAAACAAACAAAAAAGTAAGGGTAGAAATAGTTGTATCAGACAAAATAGACTTAAAAAAGGGGCTATAACAAGAGATGAAGAAGGACCCAGTAATTCCACTTCTGGGTATTTATTACCAGAAAACCAAAACATTTATCTGAGGGGACATATGTATCCATATGTTCATTGCAGCATTACTTATGGTAGCCTGGATATGGAGGTGACCTAGGTGTCCATCAATGGATGAGTGGTGAAAGAGAATGTGGTACATGTGTGCAATGAAATATTGCTCAATCATTGAAAAGAATGAGATCTTTCCACCTGTGACAACATGGGTTGACCTGGAGAGTGTTATTGTGAGTGAAATAGGTTAGACAAAGAAGGACGAATACCATGTGATTTCACTTATATGTAAAAATCTAAAAAGCAAAATAGATGAGCAAACAAAGCAGAAATTAACTCATTAATACACAGAACATTTTGATGATTGCCACATGGGAGACGGTCGAGGGCTGAGTAAAAATGGAGAAGGGGTTAAGATGTACAAATTGGAAGCTACCCAATAGTCATGGGGATGTACCGTATTCCCCCATGTATAAGATGCACCAGTTTTCAAAAAATTTGGGGTCTAAAAGCTGGGTGCGTCTTATACAGTGGTTGTAGATTTTTTTACTTGCATTTCCCGCTTTTTCGCGCTTGTTGTCTTTGCACTCATTGTTTCGCACTTGTTACTGGTATATTATGGTAGGTTATGTTTTGCCACGTTCTGCCCAGGAATGGCTCAGAAAAGATTTTCATACAGTGCTGAATTCAAGTTAAAAGTGATCCAGTTTGCAAAAGTGAATGAAAATCATGCTGCTGAACATAAGTTTGGTCCTCCTCCAACTGAAAAAACAATCCAAGACTGACTACGGGCAGAAGGCCATGAGAGGCAATATGTGAAGACAGTGATTCGTCATCAGACACAGATGAGGACAAGCTAATGATTGGGAGTTTTGACAGTGATGAGGAGCTGTATGAATTTTATGATGAATAAAACTTGAGTTCAATAACTTATGTAATACAC
Source organism: Hipposideros armiger (assembly GCF_001890085.2). Classification (NCBI taxonomy): domain Eukaryota; kingdom Metazoa; phylum Chordata; class Mammalia; order Chiroptera; family Hipposideridae; genus Hipposideros; species Hipposideros armiger. The sequence continues at coordinate 601,730 of NW_017732071.1, read as the reverse complement.
TTTTTTTCAAATTTTGGGTCCCCAAATTAGGGTGCATCTTATACATGGGGAAGTACAGTAAGTATAACATAGGGAATATAGTTAGTTATATCATAACAACTATATATGGTGTCAGATGGGTAGTAGATTTATCAGGGTGATCACTTTGAAAATTATATAAATGTCTAATCACTATGTTGTACACCTAAAACTAATATAGTATGTCAACTGTAATTGAAAAATTAAAAAAATAAATTAATCGTTACAGGTTTTCTTTTTTTTATTATTATTATTATTTTTTTAGCTGAGCCATCCTGTCACCCGTTGGCAGCTCAGCTCAGGCCAGGAATCAAACCAGCGAGCCTGTTGCTCAGAGCTCACACTTTTTTTTTTTTTTTTAATCATTGCGCTCTTCCCAGGTGAAGCAGATCGGTCGCCGGCCACTGAACAGCCGCTCACGCAGCTCTTGGCAGCTCATGCTGGCTGCCGGCTGGCTCATGGTAGCTTTATGGTAGCCCACTGCAGCCTCACTGCAGCCTACGCCGTCGCCAGCAACTCACGGCAGCCCAGCTCCAGGTCGAGCTGTTGTTCACCATCTTAGCCATAGAGGGCGCAGTGTCATTTGCCCTAATGTGGGATCTGAACCGGAGCCCTGCTGCTCAGAGCTGTCATCCCAAGTCAGCTCTTAACCAACGCGCCACTTGGCTGGCCCTCATTACAGGTTTTCAAAGGCTGATTTGAGCAGGCCAAAGAAAGAATCAGCAAACTTGGAGATAGGACAATGAAATTAACAAGTCTGGAAACAGACAGAAAAAAAGACTGAAGAATAGTGAACAGATCCTAAAGGACTTAAGGAACACATTCAAGCTGACCAACATACCCAATGAAGAAATAATGGCTGAAAACTCCTCAAATTTGATATAACACATAATATAAATATCCAAAAATCTCAATAAACTCCAACTAGGTGAACTCAAAGAAGCTTATACCAAGACACATTCTAATTAAACTGTTGAAAGCAAAAAAACAAAAAGAGGATTTTGAAAGCAACAAGAAAGAAACAACTCTTCACATACAATGGATCCTCAATAATATAATAAGCAGATTTCTCATCAGAAACTTTGAAGGCCAGAGAATATTGAGATGATATATTCAAGATACAATTGATAAGATACTTGTCAATTAAGAATACTATATCCAGCAATACTGTCGTTCAAAAGTGAGGGAGAAATTAAGACTTTTCATGTAAACAAAAGCTGAGAGAGTTCATTGCCACTAGACCTGCCCTGCAAGAAATGCTAAAGGGAGTCCTGCAAGTTGAAATGAAAAGACACTAGACAGTAACTCAAAGCTGTATGAAGACATAAAGATCTCACTAAAGGTAAACATATATGCAATTATAAAAGCTAGCATTATTGTAACAATATTGTGTAACTCCACTTTGTGTTTCCTATAGAATTTAATAAGGTAATACATTTAAGAAAACTATTAGTCTAAAAGTTAGTATTAATATAATTTTGGTTTCTAATGCCATATTTTATTCTACATAATTTAAGATACTAATGCACTAAAATTTTTATTAGTTTATATTTTTGGACACAATGTATAAAGATGTAATTTTGTGCATTAACAACTGAAAGGGATGGAGGACACAACTGTTAAAGAAGCAGAATTTTTGTATGTTATTGAAGTTAAACTGATAAATTCAAGACAGAATGTTATAAGTTTAGTATGTTAAATGTAAACTTCTTGGTAACCACAAAGAAAATAGCTGAAGAATATACACAAGAGAAAATGAGAAAGGAACTTAACATTCACTATAAAAATGAATAAAATCAGAAATTCTAAGTTGGAAGGAATGGTAGAGCTCACTTAATATCAAACTTTAGTTTTATAGATAGATAAGGAAACAGACCCAAAAAAAGTAATGTCAAAACTACAACCTGGGTCTCCCAATTTGGAGTCCAGTAGTTTTCCCATCTCTTCATGTTGGCTTCTCATGTTGAAGCTGAAAAGTATGTCTGGTCAGGATTTCTTAAGAATCCAGGGTTATTAAATCATCATTATTATTAATTAATACTGTTGTCAGTGTTTTCCCATGTTTTAATTAAAACCATTCCTTTATCCCTTGATATAAGTAGCAGTCATGCTGGCTAGGTGGACTAATACCACCTACTGTCATTTTGCTTCGTAACGCTCTGGGAGGCCACAGGGCTTCCTTTTAGCAGCAATAAAGTAAAGAACATGAGAGATTCTGGTCCAGGCTCTGCCATGAGATTTCTTCATGAATTAGGGCAACTCACTGAAAGTCCCTGACCTATTCAGCTGTTTGTAAAGTTAATTTGAGTTAGATAGTTCAAACATGAATAGATTATTTCTAAGGTTCATTCAAGAGCTATTACAACTGGATGCATAGCATAAATCTGTATTTTCAAGAAAATCTAATCCATTGTAACATCAGTTTACCTAGCTATCAAGGTAACTTCTTAGTTCACCTCACCACAGAAACAGCATACCTTTTCTTGTTTTTAAAATATATTATTTGAATTACTAAGGTCCAATTCCTTTCATTTGCCTCCTACATAGCATTAAAAAAAAAATCACTGGAGCTAATTTTATTGGCAAAGTGTATTGTTCTCTTTACTTTTCCTCCTCACTTGTCTCTGCATTCCTCCCCACTTCTTCATTTCTTTCACCTCTCCCCATTCCAGTTCATATATCTCCCGATCTTTTTTAAAAATATATACATACTTCAGTTAATTTTCCAAATCTTTAGTTTTCTCAATTTTCTTGATGACTATCAATGATTGCAGTAGGTTCAGAAAGCTCATTAACTAATTCCCTTAATGTCTTAACGTGGCAAGCACATTAACCCACTAAGTCATTCTGTATGTACTTGATTGCCTGAGATCTGTAGACCCTAGTGGCTCTTTTGGTCAATAGCTGTAGTTTTGCTGTTTCCTATCATTCCTAATTGAATGCACACTGCCCCTTGATTTCTGCTAAGGCTAAGTTGTAGTTGCTTGGCAAATTTTCAATCTTGCTGATCTTTCTCCCCTGACTGATTAGTTTTATTTACTTATTCAATTTTTAAAATTGTGGCTTTGGCACACCTGCCTCAGGGTAAGAGAACGCAATTAAATATTTTAAAAGAAATACACAAAACATGGTGATTACATAATTAATCAGTTTTAAGTAGTATTAAAAAATTGCTTGCCTAAAAACATAACAATTGGGGAAAGAATAATTTTAAGAGTTTGAAATTTTAAGAGTTTAAATTATTTGAGTTTTTCCTCCTAAATTTTATTTTGTGTAGGGTGCCAAAAAAACATATACATTTTAAGAAAGAAAAAAAAACCTATTAAAACTGTAATAGTCAACATATACCAATAACAAAAGATGAATACAAGTCATGTGTATACATTTTTTGGCACCCCCACCATACACACACACACACACACACACACACACACACATATGCTAGAACATAAAAAAAAAGATTAATTTTTATACCTTTCACAAAATATCATAGCTTCCTCACATGGCACTGTGCATGAGGACACTAGAGAAACAATTGATAGATTATTTATGGGAATGTTCTTGAATGAGCCAGGTACATTTTAATCTTCTTAGGGTTATATTTTTTACTGTATTTTAAAATTTGTATATTAATGTTAAGGTGGCTGATAACCAATCTGCAATAGTATGTTCAATTACAATTTTATCATAATTTGCTATCATGTTTTCAATTTAATTTTTATATACCCTCTTTTTCTTTGAGGAATGATAACCATTGGAAGGCCATGTTGGCTTCATTTTCATGTGACTGAAAGATAAACTGAAGTTGAGTCAGGTTCCGTAATCCGGGCAATATCTTGAATACAGTATTACTATCTCAAATCACTACTGTTAACTCATACCTATTTTCTTAAATCCATTTCCTCTCCTTTGCTTAAGAATTTATTCTAACAGTTATGGTCTTTTTTTTTTTTTTTTTTTTTTAGCTGAGACATCTGCCACCTGTTGGCAGTTCAGTGGCAACTCATCTCGGGCCCATGTGAAAATCGAACCAGCAAACCTGTTGCTCAGCCTCTATCATTATAGTCTTATGTTTTCATAGATCCATTTCTTTCTGGCTTCTTCTTGCTCTTTACCTAAGAATTTTCTCAGTTAGTGCCATCTTAATAAATACAAAAATAAAAATATTAAATAAATAAATGAATAAATAAATCCAGCAATTCTATCTGACCCTTGAATATCTCTTCCTTTCTCCCCTCTCTCCCTTTTTCTCCTTTCTCCAACTACAAACTGCAGGAAAATTTAGTCTATGATACCATCTTTTCTCTGTCACTGCATAACCAGTATTTGGCCCACTATGGTCTAATTTTTGTCTTCAACCATGTTATTAATACTGCTTTGAAAAAGGTATAAGCTACCTTATAAATACAAAAGCCAACAGGCACTTTAAATCTCAGTCAACCTGAAATTTCTGCATTATTTATAATCATTGGCTATTGTACCTTCAATTATTCAAAAATATTCAAGGACATTTTTAGCCTAGTGGGGAATATGTATAAGAAAGCAGATAATTACAACATATGTAAGTACTGCTGTAATTTTGATATTCATAGAGGGATCTAGTAGAAATTGCTAGTTGCCACCCAATATCCTCTTTATAAAAACAAAATTGACTTAATTGGGAAAAGCAATGTACCCAGATTAAACACACACACACACACACACACACACACACACACACACACAAATTTTACATTTTGCAGAATCCCTTGTAGTTATGCATAGCCATATAATTAAATTCTAGCCAATAATATGTAAAATAAAGCAATTGGAAGGGCCTTATAAAGATGTAAGAAATGTTTGCTTCTGTTTCTCATCATTTCTATTGTTTGGAATATAAAAGCAATAGCTAGAGCTAGAGAAGCCATATTTTGACTCTGACAGAAATGAAAAGCCAGAAATCAAGAATAATGAAGCAGAAAGACAAATGGGCCTGATTCCCTGATGACTTTGTGAAACTGCCATAACAGTCCTTGTTTGTTCATTATAAAATTCTTTTTGTGGAGACCATAAACTCCCAATTTGTTTAACTAAAACAACCAAGTCTTTGTATCTGATACAGTCACATTAGAATAACTTCTGTGTAGAAAATTTTTCTTCTAGACCTCTAAGTTATATTTTATCTTATACAACAAAATTTCACTGGATGGTCCCATATATTTGTCCTTTATACTTGTCTCCTGAGTTCTAGAGCTATATACCCAACTTCTCCTAGACCTTTATTTTTAGATGACACTTAGTCACTTAATTTAACAAACAAAACCTGAATGAATTGTCCTACCCTTCCTAATCTACTTTCCTACATATATAGTTTTTGGCTAATGATACCACTGTTGACTAAGTAAGCTGCCAAATCTCAAAACCTTGGGGGAAAATCAATTCTCCTTTCTTCTTCATTCTTAACATTCAATAGATCATTGACTCTAATAACTTCTACCTCAGAATTTTTTCTTGCATAAATATGCTGCATTCCACTCTCACCAACATTGCCTTAATCTAAGTTCTCACTGTTTTTCTATTGCACTATTTTTAAGAAAGTAAGTTCTAAATAGGCCTCTATCTTTCAGTTCCTCACTTTTCCAATCTATCACCACCCTTTCAAAAACATTTTACTTCCAAATACATGGATCTATTTATGTCCAACTCAAACTTAAATTTTTTAAGTTAATTAAGTTGCTTACAGGGTAAAGTTAAAATGTTATAAATGATCCTTTTTAAACAGCCCTAATTTCATTTGCAGGTTCTCTTCTATTCCTCATCCTCCCCAATACACATACCAACAGTACCAAGTATAATTGTTGCTAGTGACCTCAGATCATTTGCTATTTCCATAAAATTCCTTATCTTTACCTATTTCTTTTTTTTTATCCCATCTACCTTGAATCTTTTTTCTCTCCTTCCCCCATAAGAATACATTTGATTTTATATGTTTATCAAGGCCCAACAAGAGAGTTAAACCACTTATGGAATTTTCTCTTGCCCACTTGCCACATGAGTAGAATTAATTATTTCCTTACCTCTTACTATGTGCTTTTGGGCATACCACTATTTTATAATTTATTATATTATTTTGGAGTCATTTTTGTACATTTAGGTGTATTCTATATACATATTTGAGCATCTTAAAGGAGGCACCTATACTCATCTTTATATCTCCCAGGTGTTCTAAGATGCCTGGCACAGAGAGGATGCTCAACTCATAGTTGGGGTTTTGCAGTAACTACATTTTGGTTTCCTTATAAGCAAAACATGTAACTTCAGGATAAGTGATTGCTAAAAAAATATAAGAATGATTGGAAAATTGTTTTAATTAAATGGTCTATTATAAGAATGGTTTTCAAATTTCTTTATGCTCTAATTGATCTTCATCTTAAACCCTGAAGTACTCTGCCTATTCACTCCAGAAATGCCCTCCCTTCATACTTACTTTTTAATGAAATATATTTGCTAAAAATAATGTTTCATGAACTTATTTTGGAATGCGCACTTTAGTGAACTTTGAATAATCTGCAGTTTTGAATACAGAATTTCTATAATTTTCAATGAGTTTCTACATTAGAAATGTGCTTATTACTTTTCAAAAGACCTAATAGCAAATGATGGTCACCATGTTACTGATGCTGCAAAAATTAGAGCATCTCCATTTAAAGAAAAGTAAAAGAACAAGACAAGAACTCAGGATCAAGAGGTTAACGAAAGTATGCTTTGACATAAGCAAATAAAATGTATTTTAAATGCTTTCCATTACAGACAAGAATGAACTCAAAAAATCCATCACCACCACAGTATTACAAGGAAATATTAAAGGGACTCATTTAAGATGAAGAAGGAGAAAGAAAACTACATAAATACAAATAATAAAATGGCAATATCTGTGTACCTATCAACAATCACTTTAGATGTAAATGGATTAAATGCTCCAATCAAAAGACATAGGGGGGCCGAGTGGCGCAGTGGTTAAGTGCTGGCTTGGGATGCCAGAGAGCCCTGGTTCAGATACCACATATGAGGGCCAGTGACACTGCCCTCTACAGTTAAGTTGCTGAACAACAGCTCAACCTGGAGCTGGGCTGCCATGAGTCACAGCGATGGCGTAGGCTACAGCCCCTGCTGCAGTGGGTTGCCATGGGCTACCATGTTTAGCAAGCAGCCAGCGTGAGCAGCCAGCAGCCGCCGTGAGCGGCTGTCCAGAGCCGGCAACTGATCTGCCTCGCCCAGGAAGAGCACAATGATCCACAGCTAGACTGAAGAACAAAAAACGACAGCAACTTGTCTGTTCCCCTTCCCCCAATTCCCCAGCGTTGTTCCCATTCCCCAATTAAAAAAAAAATCTTAAAAAAAATAAAAACTTAAAAAAAAAAGACATAGGGTAACTGAATAAACAACAACAACAAAAAGATTCACACATATGCTGTCTATAAGAGATCCATTTCAGATCAAAAACACACAGAGACATGAGTCCATCTGGCCCCATAAAAATATTTACAATATTATTGATTATATTCCTCAGACTGTCTTTTCTATCCCTGAGGCCATATTGTAATTACCAATTTGTATTGTCTTGTCCCTTCTCCTTCTCCTCATCCCCACCCCCTCCCAACTAGCAACCCTCAGTTTTTCCTCTGTGTCTCTCAGACTATTTCTGTTTACATTTCTCAGTTATTCAGCTTTTTAGATTCCACATATAAGTGAGATCATATGGTATTTGTATTTCTCTGACTGACTTATTTCACTTGTACACCTGAAACTAATAATAATAAAAAAAGAAAAAAGAAAAAAGAAAAAAAAATTAAAATTAAAAAAAAAATTTTAAAATAAAAACACACACACAGAGACAGAAAGTAAAAGGATGGAAAAACATGCTTTATGCAAATGGAAAGAAAAAAAAGCTGGTGTAGCAATAGTTATCAAATAAAACAGACTTTAAAAAAAGTCCATATTAAGAGACAAGCAAGGACGTTATATAATAATACAGGGATCAATCCCACAAAAAGATATACTCCTTGTAAACATTTATGTGTTAATATAGGAGTGCATAAATATATAAAACATATATTGATGAACATAGAGAGAGATATCAACAGTAATACAGTTATAGTAGGGGACTTTAACACTCCATTGACGTTAATGGATAGATCTTCCATACAGAAAATCAACAAGGAAAGAGCAGCCTTAAGTGACACATTAGACCAGATGGATTTAATTAACATTTTTAGACATTTCACCCCAAAGGAGCAGGATATACATTCTTTTCAAGTGCACATAGGACATTTTCCAAGATACACCACATGTTAGACCATAAAACAAATCCCAGTAAATTTCAGAAGATTGAAATCATATCAAGCATCTTCTCTGACCAAAATGGCATAAAATTAGAAATCAATTACAAGAAGAAAAAAAAAACCTAAAAAAGCAAAACAACACATGAAATCTAAATAACATGCTACCAAACAATCAATGGATTAACAATATAATCAAAGAACAAATCAAAAGATACCTTGAGAACAACGAAATAAAAAACACAACAACCCAAAACCTATGGGTCACAGCAAAAGCAGTCTTAAGAGGGAAATTCACAGCAATACAGGCCTACCTCAGAAAACAAGAAAAATCTCACACAAACAATAGAACTTTACACTTAAAGGAATTAGAAAAAAAATAAAAAACAGAAAACAAAGCCCAAAGTTAGTAGACGGAAGGAAATAAAAAAGATAGAGTAGAAATAAGAAAAATAGTTTAAAAAAATACAAAAGAACAACAAAACCAAGAGCTGGTTCTATGTAAAGGTAATCAAAATTGATAAACCTTTAAATGAATGAGAGAGAGAGAGAGAAAGAGAGAGAGAGAGAGAGAGAGAGCACATAAAGAATATTTGAAATGAAAGAGAAGTGACAGTAACAACGACAACACAGAAATATAAAGAATTATAAGAAATACTACAAATGATTCCATGCCAAGAAAGTGGACAATCTGAAAGAAATGGATACATTGCTAAAACATGCAATTGTCCAAGACTGAATCAAGAAGAAACACACATCTGAACAGACTATTTACTCCTAACAAAACAGATTCAGTAATCAAAAAACTTCCAACAAACAAAAGTTCTGGACCAGATGTTTTCACAGGTGAATTTTACCAAACATTCCAAAAAGCATTCATGCCTGTCCTTCTCAAACTATTCCAAAAAAGTCAAGAGGACAGAAAACTCTCATGCTCATACAAGACTAGCATTACCCTGATTCCAAAGACATTAAAACAAAATAAAATTATAGGTCTATATCCCTGATGAACATAGATGCAAAAACCCTTAACAAAAATATTAGCGAACTGAATTCAGCAATACATTTAAAGGATCATGTACCATGATCAATTAGGATTTATTCCTCAGAGAAAAAAAACATGTGATAAAATCCAGTATCCATTTATTATAAAAACTATCAGGAAAGTGGGAATAGAGGGAACATACCTCAAGATAATAAGGGCCATATATTACAAATCCACAGCTAACATCATACTCAACGCAGAAATGCTAAAAGCGTTTTCCTTAAGATCAGGAAAAAGACAAGAATGTCTACTTTCACCACTTTCATTCAACATACAATAGTATTGGAAGTCCTAGCCACAGGAGCCAGATAAGAAAAAGAAGTTGAAAGGCTTTTAAATTGGAAAGGAAGAAGTAAAACTGTCATTGTTTGCAAATGACATGACACTATATAGAAAGAATCCTAAAGATTCCATCAAAAAACTATTAGGACTGATACATGGATTCAGTAAAGTAGCACGAAACAAAATTAAAATACAGAAACCAGTAGCATTTTTATACATCAATGACAAACTATCAGAAAGAGAAATTACAAAAACACCTCATTTACAATTGCATTAAAAAAATAAAATGCCTAGAAATAAATTTAACCGGGGAGCTAAAAAACCTATACTTGTAAAATTATAAGAATTGAAGAAAAAAAGAAAGAAGATAAAAATAAATGGAAGCATATATTGTGTTCATGGGTAGGAAGAATTAAAATGTCTATACAAAAAAAATATCTATACAACTCATTGCTTTATATAGATTTCGATATCAAAATACTAACGGCATTTTTCAAAGAACTAGAACAACTCATCCTAAAATGTATATAGAACCACAAAATAGCCAAATAGCTACAGCAATCTTGAGAAAGAAGAGCAAAGTTAAGGGGATCACATTACCTGATACTAAACTATACTACAAGGCTGTAGTAATCAAAACAGCATTGTACTGGCTTAAAAACAGACACATAGATCAATACAAAAGAATAGTGAGTCCATAAATAAATCCATGCCTATATGGTCAATTAATCTATGACAAAGAGGCAAGAATATACAATGGCGTAAAGAGAGTCTATTCAATAAATGGTGCTGGGAAAACTGGACAGATATATGCAAAAAAGAAATGAAAGTATACCATCTTCTTACACCATATACAAGAATAAACTTAACATGGATTAAAGACTTAAATTAAGACCCAAAACCATAAAACTCCTAGAGCATATAGGCAGTACACTTTCTGATATTGCTTTCAGTATTATTTTTTTCTGATATATCTTCTTGGGCAAGTGAAATAAAAGATAAAATAAACAAACAGGACTACATCAAAGTAAAAAAGTTTTTGCACCAGAAAAACCATCAACGAAAGAAAAAAACAACCTACTGAAAGGGAGAAGACATTCATCAAGGATATATCCTATAAGGAGTTAATACCCCAAATGTATAAAGAACTCATACAACTTAATATCAGATAAATAAGCAATTCAATTAAAAAATGGGCAAAGGACCCAAATAAACATTTCTCCAAAGTGGACATACAGATGGCCAATAGACATGAAAAGATGATCAACATCACCAGTCATCAGAGAAATGCAAATAAAAACCACAATGTGATGTCACCTTATATCTGTCAGAATGGCTATCATCAATAAGTCAACAAACAGTAAGTGTTGGTGAGAATGTGAAGAAAAGGGAACCCTGGTACACTGTTGGTGGGACTACAAATTGGTGTAACCACTATGGAAAACTGTGTGGAGGTCCCTCAAAAGTTAAAAACAGAACTACCTTATAACCCAGAAATTCCACTTCTGGGTATTTATCTGAAGAAATTCAAAATACTACTTCAAAAAGACATATGCTCCCCTATGTTTAGTGCAGCACTATTCACAATAGCCAAGATATGGAAGCAACTTAAGTGCCATCAATAAAGGATTGGATAAAGCAGAAGTGGTACATATATACAATGGAACACTACTGGGCCATAAAAAATGAAATCCTACCATTTGTGACAACATGGGTGGATCTAGAGAGTATTATCTTAAGTGAAATAAGTCATGCAGAGATAGAAAAATACCATATGATTTCACTTATATGTGGAATATAAAGAACAACATAAATGAATAAACAACAGAAACAGACTCATAGATACAGAGAACAAACTGATGGCTGCCAGATGGGAGGTGGGTTGGTGATCTGTGTAAAAAAGGTGAAGGGATTAAGAGGTACAAATTCGTAGTTACAAAATAGCGATGGGGATGTAAAGTACAGCATAGGGAATATAGTCAATAATATTGTCATAACTATATATGGTGCCAGGTGGGTACTAGACTTATTGGGGTGACCACTTTATAAATTATATAAATGTCTAACCACTATGCTGTACACCTGAAACTAATATAAACTAATACTGAATGTCAACTGTAATTGGAAAAAAAAAATCCACAAAAATAAATAAATAAATTAATTAATTAATAAAGCAAGCAAGCCTTAAGATCCACCTGCAAGCAGATCGCAGTAAAGCATGTAAAAGGGGGCATGTTTCCATTTTTTCAGATTTATTTTTCCTCATAGGAAATTGTGGGCAAAATGATGACAAATAGTTTTGGATTTGCAATGCTATTCCTCATTTTATATAATGACTCAGCTTTTAAATTGTAAATCATGAATTCTAAATGGTCTGTGCTTAATCTACTTATAAAATATGTAAAGTTCATGAATTTGAATCATCATACCAAACAGGAAGGAATACAAACTCATTTCATACATCTGGAGGAAATTATATTTTGGAGGGACAATTAACAGTAATATATTTTTACAGCAAAGTATAGGCTAAACTATGAATTTCTCTGAAAGCTTAGCTTCAGACAACATGAAGAAATAGCATATAATTAGAAAATAAAATTTATATTGATTTAAACCTTGTAAATGATGGTGTGTGAAATTAAGGAAAGTAAACAGAGGACAGATTTAGGTCTACCAATAAATACATTTTTTTACACACTTTAAAGTAGCATGATGTTAAATGAGAAAATGCAGAGAATGTCTAATAATACAGAATAAAGATACAATACTTTAAAATGTGTATACAAGTATACACTATGCATGTATATTTGTTCATGCAAACATGTGTGCATTTATACATATATGTTTCTGTATGTATAGATTGTGACTACTTAAAACACATTGTCCTTTGAAAAGTGACAGGGCATCAGTATTGCACAGATTGTGTTGGTTTGTATAGTTTCTTGTTTTGTTTTTTGCAAAATATAAATATTCAGGAAATTAAATCTTCTTTAGCTCCAATAATAACTGCACATAATTTCCAAATTATTCACTTTCAATTTGCACTTCTCAGTGTCACCATAGATTCAGGTTTTCTACCCGAACAGAGGAGTCATAAGCACTGGCAGGTAAATCTTGTTCTGACATTTACTAGTATGACCTTGAAGAAGCTATTTAATCTTTCTAAATTTCATTATTTTCAAATATTAAAGAAAACAAAACAAGCAAATAAAGAATCTATCTGGCATGCTACTGTGAAGATTAAATGAGTAAAAATATAGGCAAGAGATAGGCAGTCAATAAGGATTTCTTCTCTGCCCTCTACCCTTGATGGTAATTCTTTGTTTATGTATTTGGAGCTACATTCTTTTTAAGAATATTAGTTTTTGAGGGAAAATCCAATGTTAGGCTATGAAAGTCCTGGGTATTACAAATTTATAAATATGCTGTTTAATAAAGACAAATATAAAAATCTGTTTATAAATCTAAATTCCTAGAACATTCATGATATCTGTGTTAACTTAAATTTATTACATAATTGGTCTACGTCCTTCTCAAAGCCACTGATAACAGAATCCATATAGATATCAAATATTATTTTATTACAATACTACTCTAAAGAAATGATCTACTGTTATTAAAAGATGAGAAGAAAAGTTAGACATTATTTCTACCATGGTCATTTTATTTATTTATTTATTTTTAAAAAATTTTTTTTGTTGTTAGTTTCAGGTGTACAGAACAATGCAATAGTTACCCTTTTCACCCTCACAAAGTAACAACCCCCCTCCCCCCATCCACTGCCCTTCCACCCCCGATATCATGCTTATTTATTACAATTCCATTGAATCCGTTCCCGCACTCTACTCCATGTCCCGAGGTTATATATGTATATATAATTATCGTTGACATACAGTATTATTC